>NC_140584.1:416113437-416358437 GCF_964204655.1 Triturus cristatus
GCCTGAGACCCTGAATGGCAGGATCTCAGGCCAACTAAGTCGAAAAACCAGCTAGACACTAGGCAAAAATTTGGGGGTAACCATAGTCAGATATCCACCTTCCTACACAACCCCCCCCCCCCCCCCCCAAACCAAAGGAGATAAGGCTTTCCTTGACCAGGTAAGCCTATATTGCCTAAGTGGCCATATAAGGAAGAACCAGCACTGGCATGGTTACCCCCTGTCTCATGGTCCACTAAGCAATCCCTCATCCTAAAGGTATCATAGGGTCCCCACCATAGGGAATCGCTACCTTGGGTGTGTCTTTGCAAAGTAAAAGGCTGGTGTTGAGATGGAGTACTGAAGTGAGTGTCCTCAAAGTGAGGCCTCAGCTTCCTCCAATCATCCTCCACCATGGATGCCTTTCTTTCTTTAACTGAGTTGCACTGTGCTCTCAGGGTCAGCCTCTGGCTACCTAAAGCTGGAGGCTGGGTCCCTTTTGTGGGCTTACTGGAGGGACAGGTCAGGTTTGGGGCCCTAAGGTCCCATGTATGCCTGTGCCCAACAGAATCCCTCTTGGGGGAGGTCCCTAACTACCTGTAAGGGGGATCCCTCAGGAATGTTTTTAACGATCACCTGGCTAGGGCTACTAGCCAGGCAATCCTCATTCTTTTGATGGGGGGGTTCTTGTGGACAGGGGCCACTGGCCTCCCTGACCTCTGCAGCCCTGGGCTGACTGAGGCAGGCTACCTGCACCAGACTGGGTCCCACCTTGGAAGGGGCCACTGACATCAGAGGCTCGGCCAGGCCAGGCCTGGCTACCTCTGGGGCAGTTCCTTCACAAGGGGTGAGGTCAGATCCCTGAGGAGGCTGACCTTTTCCTAATGTCTGGGGAGAGGGAGACTTTTCTTCCTCTCCACTACTCTGTTTGTGTGGAGTGATCCATAGTTTCAGGCTTCACTACACCTATGTCAGTCTGAGTATGGACTGAGACCATTACAGTCCTGCCAACCTTTTCAGGGAGGCACTCAGTTTGGGTTTGAGCTGTGACTGTCACAGCTCTGCCAGTCTCTACAGGGAAGTCTGTCTTTGCCTGGGCTGTGGCTACCACTGCCCTTCCAACCTTTTCAGGGAGGAAATCTACTTGGACAGGGGTTGTGGCTGGCACAACCCCACTACCCTTTTTTGAAAGGCCTACCATTTTGGAATGGGTGTCTTGTTCAACTCCAGCCCACGCTGAGAGTTCTAAGTCATTCCCCAGTAAGCAGTCCACAGGCAAGGTTGGAGACACTGCCACCCTTTTAGGGCCAGTGACACCTCCCCAGCTGAGACATACCTCTGCCATGGGATGACTGTTCTGTTTGCCATCAATGTTAGTTACCTGGTATGAGAAACCAGGCAGAAGCTGCTCAGAGGGAACTAGCCTATGGGCTACCATAGTGATGCTAGCTCCAGTGTCTCTGTAGGCCTCAGCTTTTCTACCATTGATGTAGGGCTCCTGTCTGTACCTACCCAAAGTGTTGGGACAGGCAGTGAAGTTGGCAAACCCCATGCCACCATCACAGACAAGAGTAGCTGCTGTAGGGGAATTGGCTAAGCCAGGGTCCCCCTGTGTTCCCCAAGAAAACCCAACCAAATTGTTGGGGGCACTCCCACCACCAGGGGGATTACTGCTGACAGTAATAGGTGGTGTGACAGGAGGAACAGTTTTGTTTTTACCCTTTGGGCAACTGCTGTCAGTTTTCCAATGTCCAGGAATTTTACATTCATGGCAATAAGGCTTTTTAACTGTGGTAGAGGAGGGAGCTTGGGACCCACCACCCTGTGTGGAGTTTTGGGGCCCTGAGGAAGATTTCTCTTTTGTTTTATCCCCACCCTTCTCTTGAGGCTTGGTGGTATCTTTATTTTGGTCACCACCCTGATTTTTAGGCCTAATCCTGGCCCTGACCCATTTAGCTGCCCTCTTTCCCAATTCTTGGGGAGAGGTCAAATCTGAGTCTACCAGGTGTTGATGGAGAAGCTGGTTCTGACAATTACTAAGGATCTGCTCCCTCATAATCAAGTTGTACAATCCTGTATAGTCCTGCACCTTGCGGCCAGTTAACCAACCCTCCAAAGCCTTAGTGGCACAATCCACAAAATCAGACCAGTCCTGTGTCTGTGTCTTCTGGGTGTCTCTGAACAACAACCTATATTGTTCAGGTGTTAAGCCAAACCCATCTACCAGAGCACTCTTCAGGACTTTGTAATTGTTAGCATCCTCATCACTAACTGTGAGGAGCTTGTCTCTGCCTTTGTCAGAAAAGGAGAGCCACAAGATAGCTGCCCACTGACTCTGGGGTACCTGCTGTACTTTGCAGGCCCTCTCCAAAGCAGTCATCCATTTGTGGATGTCATCCCCATTCTGATATGGGGGGACTATCTTGCTTGGGTTTCTATGGTCATAAGACCTATCCCTATCTCTAGGAATGTTGCTGCCACCAGTGGGTCCTGACCCACACAATGTTTGCTCTCTGGCCAGAGCAAGCTTCTCTTTGGCAAGGGCAAGTTCTTCCCTTTCAATCCTCAGATTGGCTTCCCTCATTCTGGCCTGATGCGCTCTCCTCTGGGGGGGAAGTCATCCCCCTGTGGGATGAAGCATTGGAGCTTCTTGAGTGATAGGAGTGGAGAGAGTCCCCTGAGGGAGATCTACCCCTTCTATCTCTCTTTTTAAGATTGCTTGGGGGCCTGTAAGGGAAGCTCCCATGCAAGCTTAAGTTAGCCTGACTAAGTCTTATGACTGGGGTCTTGCTACTTCCCTCTTCCTCTGAGGTCTCTTCTAACTCATCTATATCAGTTAAGTCAGGGGTCTCTTCTGTGGAGGGGAGGCCCTTATCTACAGCTATGGCACCATACTTGGCAGCTCTTTCAGCATCATAGGCCTCCAGAAGCTCCACTAGCTGTCTAAGGGTAGGGTTGGAACCCTGTTTTAATCTCCTGGAGGTATCCAGTTGTCTCATCTCCTGGAAAGTGAATGCATCATATCTAGAGGGAATCTGTCCAGGATTCTCCTCTCCTGAGGGAGTATCAGTGTGATCTACCTTCAGGGACATGATTCTAGTGAGGGTGTGGTGTGTGCACCTACCTACACTAGTTGTATCTACTAAACTTCTCTAGTAGTTGTAGTCAGGGTGTGTTAGGCCCTTCAACCTACAACAACTAAGTCCAGTAGGACTTAAGTATTATAATCTATGTTATATATACCTAAACAATATCTGTGTGATCTTTCAATTTAGTATCTCAAGATTACAATGGTATTACAACAGCAAGCTCAGATCCCAACCACTGCTCACCAATGTGAGAAGTTGGCCTGACGTATGATGTCACTAGTTCTAGTGTACACCTTATATCAGTCCAAACAAACCTTATGGTGATTGGGTGTAGAGTCAACCTTATAGACCAGCTATCCTAGTGGTAGTATGGACAAGAGCACTCTTAGGCTAAACTCTGAATGGCATGTGAAGCCAGCTGTGATACCATATATAATCCCTTGAATACCAAATGAAAGGACACCACAACAGATATATATATAAAATAAAGTGTATTTATTCTAGTCAAACCCTCAGCACTCTTTATGAGATGCGAGGTAAGTTCAACACAGTCTTATTTAAGCATACATTAAGTCACACAGGTAAGTAATACAGTTAGGCCCTAGGGGCCACGCAAACCATATACTAAAGAAGTGGTATAAGGACCACTGTCACGGAAATAGAATAGGCCTAGGCAATCGCTGGGGCTACACTTCACTACCAACAGTTAGGAAGTGGGAGGCCCACGGGATTCAGGTGCAGAGTGGAAACACTCACGCGTAAAAGTCGATAGAACCACTAGCAGTTAGAAATAAGCAGTTTTAGGACACTTCTGGAGTAACTAGAAAGTCGAGACTCGGAAACTAGACCCTAGGATAGTCTATACCCTTGTGAGCACCGAAGTACCCAAGTTACCTAGCCCACGGGCTGCGGGTGCATAGGTGTGAACTTGCGTCGGGTTTCGTCGTGGACTTCTATGGATGCCTGAAGGAAAGTTGCTGACAGGCAGTCAGTGAAGAGTGTCCGGTGGATCCCAAGGCTGGGATCAAGAAGAGAGGATACCTGCAAGCAGAAGGGACAGAGTCTGGGTCACTAGCCAGTGACCACGTGGAACCAGAAAGGAACCAGGCGATGTCGTGAAGATTGTAGGTGAAGAGGTGAAGCTTGTCACAGCAGCCACGGGTACCAGGAGACGTCGAGGACGACCAGGACCAGGAGGCGAGCAGTCCCACGAAGGCTCTTGCTGTTGGCGGCGAAGTCGAACTAGGACTCACCAAGCCTTGGCAAGCGGAACCCACGAAGAATGGAGGACTTGCTTCTGGTGCAGACCAGGAAGGTCTGGGGTGCTCCTCTTTTGCAGAGAAGCTGGAGCTAGTCTGGAGGAGCCAAACCAGCAGTGAAGATTCAAAGGTGTGTCGTCGCAAAGGCCGCTAGCCAACGGGCAAGCAACCGGACAGACGCGGCAAGCAGGAAAATGCAGAAGGGCCCCACGCAGGACTCGTGGAGTGTGGGGGGCTGATCTTCGGTGCAGATGGTGCTTGGGGTTGGGGCTTCTCAATCCCCGGTGCACAACTTCGAGGGTACCTCAGAAGCTGCGCTGGAAGATACTCGCCACTTTTCCCAGGTAGCCGGTCCCACGTCTCTCGTCGCCTCCACGGATCTCAGCTCGGCTGTGGATGTGGATCAGGGTCGGAGAAGTCTGGAAGTCAAGGCTCTGGTCGGGCTCTGCAGTCGGTCCCTCGTAGAACTTAAGCAAAGCAAAGGGGTAAGTCTCTTGATGGTGCCTGTTTGCACAGGGTAGCCACTCCTTGGCCACAAGGGAGATTCTTCAGTCTTCTTCTTTCGTCGAATGTCGAAGGTCCAGAGTTTCTGTTCAAGTTGCAGGTTCAGGATAATCTAATCTCCTGGGGCTCAGCTACCACACTTATACTAATCTGGGGGGCTGGGTTGCCTGCTAGGTCACGCCTTATGGGTGGGACCTGGGAGGGGGGTGGTTACACCCCCTTCCCTTTGTCCAGTTTCGCGCCAGGACTGGGGCTGGAGTGCCCCAGCACCGGTTTGAACTGGACTATGCATGGGACACCTTGTGTGCCCCAGGCATGTCTCATTCCTTTCAGCCCTCCCTGCCCCAATACACTAAAGTCTGTCTGGGGAGGTGCTAGCACCTCCCCAAGCAGGAAACCTATTGTCCAAGCCTCCCTTGCCGGGATCACTCCCAGCAGCAGGAGGTCAGACTCGTGTTTGTGGCAGCAGCATCCATTTTGTGATGCTGAGGCTTTGGTTAGAGTTAAACAGCAAAGTAGGATTTTAACATGTCTCTCCCTCTAGAAGGGAGGTATAATATCCTTATCACCAGAAATGGTATGGGGGTATTATTCCAAAGTGTTAGACACCTTACACGACATGTTTTGATAAAGCCAAACCATAGTTACCATAACCGTTTAAGATTATAAGGCACTTTAAGAGTATATGGTAGGCTATATCATAGAACAGCTATAAGGACATGGTTCCGAAAGCTGCAGACAGGCTCAGCTCATGCTAGAGCACCATCTCACATGTTACCAAGCACTCTGCCTCCAGGATTGTTAAGGCCTGCCATAGGAGTGGCTGATAGGGGTGATTACACGACCTTGCCCCAGCTGAGTGATCAGCCAGTTGTGTCTGATTGGAAGGCCAGACCAGGGGTGGCATAATACATGCTGCAGCCCCTGGGAGGCCTAGGGTACACCTATGCCCTGGGTACCTAGGGTACACTGTACAGGGTCCAATAAGGTGATCCTTGCCAATTGTGTATGTACCTAGGGTACATGGAGTCCATTTTAAAGAGAGAGCAAACAGCCTGAGACCCTGAATGGCAGGATCTCAGGCCAACTAAGTCGAAAAACCAGCTAGACACTAGGCAAAAAGTTGGGGGTAACCATAGTCAGATATCCACCTTCCTACAAGGAGGTTTTGAGGAAAGAGCCTGGAGCTCACTCACCCTTCTAGCAGAAGTGATGGCTACCAGGAAAGCAGTCTAAAGAGTTGAGACGTAAAGGACAGTTAGGAAGCGGCTCAAAAGGAGCGCACATTAAGTCAGTCAGTACAAGATTCAAGTCCCACTGAGCCATAAACTAAAGGAATTGGAGGTAAGAGATGCGTTAAGCCTTTCAAGAAACAGTTAACTACCGGGGACTTGAAAAGAGAAGGCTGATCTGGCAGCCGAAGGAAAGCAGAGATGGCTGAAAGGGTAGCCCTTGATAGTGCCCAGAGCAGAGCACTGCTGGGCTAAAGAGAAGGAATAAGAGTACTTCAGCGAGAGGGACAGAAAAGTGCTGTGCACCTTGCCACAAATTTGTTCCACCTGCAGGCATATACCGTCTTAGTGGAGGGACACCTGGCTGCCAAGATTACGTCACAGACTTGGGGAGGCAGGTCGAAAGACGTCAACTGCCGCCGCTCAATCTCCACGCAAGGAGGTGGAGACTAGACAGGTTCAGGTGGAGGACTGTCCCCTGCTTCTGCGACAGAAGATCCTCCCGAAGAGCCAGTCTGATTGGAGGATCGATGGCCATGTTGAGCAGCTCGGGATTCCAGACTCTGTGCCCAATCCAGAGCCACAAGAATTACTTGGGCCCGGTAGCGCCTGATCTTCTTCAGCACTCTGGGCAGAAGTGGTATAGGCGGTAAGGCGTACAAAAGACAACTCCACTTGCGACGAAAAGCGTCGCCGAGCGAGTGACGCCTTGGAAACTCCAACCCGAAGAATTGCGGACATTGCGTGTTCTCTTCGGTGGCGAATAGATTTAACCAAGGCTCTCCCCACTGTTGAAAGAGACCTTGCACCACCTCCGAGTGAAGACGCCATTCGTGATCCATCATGCACCGTCGGCTGAGTTTGTCCACCCTGGCGTTCAGAGAACCTGCCAGGTGTTGAACCACCAAGGAAATGCCCTGATGTTCCAGCCATGTCCGGAGGCGGAGGGCCTCCTGACATAGGGTCCACGACCCCACCCCGTATGTTGCAATACCATATGGCGGTTGGGTTGTCCGTGAACACCTGCACTACTCTTACCCGGACAGAGTGAAGGAATGCCTTCAGTGCAAGACGAATCACTCAGAGCTCCCTCCAGGAGGTTGATGTGAAGCTCTGACTCTGCCGGAGAGCAGAGGCCTCTGATCTCTGCGTCCCCCATGTCGCCACCCCATCCCAGAAGGGTGGCATCCATCACCACAGTGTGGTCGCGTTGCGGAAGGCAGAGGGACCTGCCACTGACCCAATCCTGGTTCGTGAGCCACCACTGCAGTTGTTGAACAGTGCCCTCCGAGATCTGGACGTAGTCTGGCAGATTCCCCATATGTTGTGCCCACTGGAATTTCAGGTCCCACTGCAGAGCCCGCATATGCCACCTGGATGTTCAGCAGCCTCAGGGTCATTCTGACCGAAACACGGGACAAGGGCTGAAAGATCGGTATCATAGCCCGAATGTCTCGGACTCGCTGTTCGGGAGGATAAGACTCGAAACTGCACCGTGTCCAGAACCGCTCCGATGAAGAGGAGCTTCTGAGAGGGAATCAGGTGCGACTTTGGCACATTGATGGAGAACCCCAGCTGAATAGTGAGTGCCTGTAGCTCACTGACTCCAAGTGAAGTAATGGCCGCTAGGAAAGCGACTTTCCATGTTAGAAATTGTAGCTCGCATTTGTGCAGAGGTTCAAAAGGAGAGCCCATTAGTCTTGTGAGAACTATGTTTAAATTCCACACAGGTGAGGGTGGTACCCTGGGGGAATTTATTCTTTTGAGGTCTTCCATGAATGCTTTGATGGCAGGTACCCTGAATAGTGACAAGTGTTGTCTATTTCATCCATATGGCATTTCCTTTGGACAATGGGTGTGGATATCTGGCGGTGAAGCTTGGGCATTTGGCGTTTGTGTGTGGCGAAGAGATCTATCTCTGGTTGCCTCCACATGTGGAACAATGGTTGAGGAACTTGCGGATGAAGTTCCCACTCGTGAATCTGTTGCGTCTGACGACTTAACAGATCGGCTATGCTGTTCTGGACTCCATGGACATGTTGGGCTAGGAGAAAAATGTTCTGAGGAATAGCCCATCTCCAAATGCTTTGCGCTAGTTGAGAGCAGTAGGGAGTGTGTCCCGCCTTGTTATTGTATGTAGTACATGGCTGTCATGTCAGTGCGGACTAGGACAGCTTTGCCTGATATTTGTTTCTGGAATGCCTTCAGGGCTAGGAAGAGGGCTAGTAACTCCAGGTGATTGATGTGGAGTAACTTTTGTTGAGGGGTCCACCTGCCCTGCATGGTGTGATGTAACAGATGAGCTCCCCAGCCGGAGAGCGATGCGTCCGCTGTTAGCACAATCTGTGGAACCGGCTCGATGAACGGTTGCCCTTTGGGAAGGATTTTGGTGTTCCACCACTGTAGAGAGCAGTGTGTGCGACCGTTCACCAACACCAGATCTGTCAGCTGACCTTGAGCCTGGTTCCACTGACGTGCGAGACATTCCTGTAGGGGACGCATCTGGAGTCTTGCGTGAGGTACTATGAATATGCAAGAGGCCATCATCCCTATCAATTGCATGAACACTCGAGCTGGAAGAGTGTTGCGGCTGAAATTTTGATATGAGGCTTTGTATGCTTGCTATCCTGGCTGGGCTGGGATATGCAAGTGCTTTTGAGGTGTTTATTGTGTCACCGAGGTACTGTTGTATGTGGGATGGTTGTAGGTGAGAATTTGTGTGGTTTATCGTAAACCCTAAGTCGTGGAGTAGTTGGATTGTGGCGCGAGTGTGATGTACACACTGATGGCATGAGTTGGCTTTTATGAGCCAGTCGTCTAAGTATGGGAAGACGTGAATGTGCTGTCTTCCTAGGTGAGCTGCAACTACCGCCAGACACTTGGTGAATACTCTGGGTGCTGTGGTGTCTCAGAATGGGAGGACCTTGAATTGGTAGTGCTGACCGTCCACTACAAACCGGAGATATTTCCTGTGAGAGGTGTGAATGGGAATATGAAAGTAGGCGCCCTTGAGGTCTAGAGTGGCAAGGAAATCGCCTTGCGAGAGAAGAGGAAGGACCTGTTGAAGCGTGACCATGTGAAAAGAGCGTATGTACAGGTTTAAGGGTCTGAGGTCTAGGATAGGTCTTAGAGAGCCGTCCTCCTTGAGAATGTGGAAGTACAGGGAGTTAATCCCTGTGTTTTGCTGTTGCAGGGGGGATGGTTCTATTGCATGTTTGTGCAGGAGGGAGGTTACCTCCTGCTTTAGCAGCGATAAATGTTCCGATGACATTGGGCGCTGTGTGGGTGGTATATTTGGGGGGGGGTTAGAAGTGAGTTCTAGACAGTAACCGGATTGAACGATTTGTCTCACCCACCTGTCTGTGGTGATGTTGTTCCAGACAGGTAGGAAATGTAGTAATCTTACCCCGACCGGAGAGGAATGGTCTGGGTGGAGTGGAGGGAAGTCATTGGGTAGGGGTGGAAGCGGAGCGGGTATTATTGGTCTTGCCTCTACCCATGGTATTATTACCTCTGTATCCTCTTCTTTGATAGCCTCTGGTGAATGTGGTCTGGGTGTGAGTTTTATAGGACGTGGAGGGATTGTCAGAGGAGTAGCCTCTTGATGTGCCCCTGTAAGAGAAGCGACAAAAGGAACGCCTGGGAGCTTGTGATTGCAAAGGTCCCATTGATTTAGCCGTTTCTGTATCTTTTTTCATCTTTGAGAGATGAATCCACGGCAGGCCCAAATAGATGCTCCTGGTCAAATGGGTGGTTGAGAATGTAAGTTTGTACCTCCGGTTTAAGCCTACGCAGGAGGACACTTGTGTTGATGGCCCAGGAGGCGGTGTCTGCCACGTCTAGAGCGCAACAAATGGAGGTGTTTGTGATGATTTTACCCTCCTGTATGAGGTCATTGGCCTTAGTTTTGTATTTATCAGGGAGGTGTTGCAATAGGGACTCTAACTCATCATAGTGTGCTCTACTGTTTCTGGCTAACAGAGCTAGGGTATTGGCGATGTGCCATATATTAGCCGCTTGCGACGCCATACGTTTACCAGAGGCGTCCAAGAGTTTGGACTACTTGTCGGGAGGTGGAGCGTCGCCTGAGGTTTGCGAGTTAGCCCTTTTTCTGGCATTGGAGACCAAGGAGTCCAATGGCATCTGGCCTTTAATGTAAATAGGGTCTGCTGGGGCAGCTTTATATTTTTCTCTATCCTGGGGTTAATAACCCTAGTCCTCACAGGATCTTTGAACATCTTAGGTGCATGTTTGATGACCCCTTTTAACATAGGGAGGACAGAGGTGGACGTTTGTGAAGTGTCAAAAGTGTCCATTAAGAAATCCTCTTCCACAAGGTCTGTGTATTAGGCAACTCCGTGGTATTGTGCAGCTCTGAACGAGCTGGGTGAAACCTATGGTATCCTCTGGAGGGGAAGGTCTAGAGGGGTACATGGTGCCTGTGGTTCGTTAGAGACATCTGGTGTGTTGTAATCGTCCCAGGGGTCTGGGGTATAAGGTGGACTAGTGTCACCTAGTGGTTCGTCGTCCGCCCCCTCCCCTGTGTTAGAGGTGTCATCATCGTCCACTGGTGGAGGAGATGGTGTAGGAGAGTGGTGTGGTGGAGGTTGAGAAGGGACTGTGAGAGATGATGTCGCAATGTCTCTTTTCATTGGTGGTGGAGCCGGTGGAGGCGTGTCCAGTGGTCTCTTTTTAGAACGGAGAGTCAGTTGGCCAGTCTTTGGGTCTTTTAGAAGAGTGTTTTGGGTGGGATCTGGTTTAAAAAGCTCGTCTGTTGGAGGTTGTTGTTTTGCCGCCGATTCTTTTGGTTCCGAAGGCTTGCGTGGCACTGATTCTGGAGTGGACTTGTGCTCCTTAGTCTTTGAAGCATGAGCTTTTTTAGTCTCTGTAAAAGTTTGTGTAACCGGTTGTATTTTCGGTTCCGATGCTTTTTTCGGTTCCGAAGCTTGCGAATGGGAAGTCTTCGGTAGCGTCTTTTCGCTCGGTTCCGACTGCTTCTTCGGAGTGGAGGGGTCGGTGCCGGTAGTTTTGGGTGCCGAGAACGTAGATGTGGAGGCAGCGATTGGCACTGATATGGAGGAAGGTCTCTTTCGGTGCCGGGGCTTGAGTTTGGGCACCGACGGCAGGCTGACTCGAGCCCGAGTGGCGGGAAGGCTTCCTTGTGGACTTCTTTGCCGGGCCGGAAGGCAGGGCGTGAGAAGTATTGCCTCGGTGTGCACCTGGGCCCGAAGGTGAAGGTGCCACCGAAGCCTTTTTGGGTGCGGGAGGAAGAGGGTCTGGGTCGACGTCACTACTTAAGACACACTGCCCAGGAGCAATGTCCTCGAGGTCGGAGTCTTCGGCGGCGCTGACGGGGCCTTCTTCGATTTGCTCCTGTTCTGGTACATCGACGCCCTCCTGAAAGATGTCATCGGGAATGGGTGCCGACGAGCGAGCCATTGTTCTTCGGGCTCGACGTTCCCGGATGGTCTTTTTGGAGCGGAAAGAGGCACAAGCTGGATAGTCTTTGGCCTCGTGCTCTGGTGAGAGTCAGAGGTTACACACCTCATGAAGGTCTGTGTGTGGGAACTTCAACTCACATTGAGGACACTTCTTAAAAGGAGTCCTTCCCATGAGCCAGGTGAACAAGTTACTTACCTTCGGTAACGATATGTCTGTAAGAAACATTAGATAGTTAGATTCCTTACCTTAGAATATCCCCAGGCGTCAGGCTGGATCTCTAAAGATTTGTCAGCAATACCCTTGCGCGTCGCTAGGCGTCATCTGGGGCTCCGCGTCCGTCGTCGTGATCGCCGGGATGACGGAGTACTTAGACGCCGCCCTCACGCGCGGACGTCAGTTTTCTGCACCAGGAACGGAGAGCCATGCAAAAGACCGACACTGGTGACATGAATCTAGGGTCCTGAAAGGGACGACCTTAACCCTAGATGTCAGTTCGCAGAACGGGGAGGATGAATGGGGCGGTAAGGAATCTAACTAACTAATGTTTCTTACAGATATATAGTTACCGAAGGTAAGTAACTTGTTCATCTGAAAGAAACACGTTAGTTAGATTCCTTACCTTAGAATATATACCCCAGCAATACCAACCCCGGTGGTGGGTCTGTGAACCAAGATCACACCAGGAAGTCCTGGAGAACGGAACAGCCAAAGAAGCCGTCTCTCCGGACTTTGCTACCCAGGCAGTAATGCTTGGCAAACGTGTGCAGCGAGGCCCCCGTTGCTGCCTGACAAATGTCCTGCAAAAAGACTCCCTGTCCCAGGGCAGTAGTAGCCGCTGTGGCCCGAGTGGAATGGGCCCTCAGCCCCACAGGAGGTTCCTTCTTAGCCAAGGAATAACAGGCCTTAATGCACAAAACGACCCACCGAGAGAACGACCCACCGAGAGAACGGCCCACCGAGAGATGGTTCGCTTGTGCACCGCCCGCCCCTTCTTAGCACCCACGTAGCCACCCGGAACTGTTTTGTGTGGTCCAGATAGGACAGCGCTCGTTTTGGGCCAGACAGTGGTGCCTCTCTTCCTATTTCGAGGGATGCGGAGGCGGAAAGAAGGTGGGCAGTGTAACAGACTGGCCCATGTGAAAGGCAGTTATCACCTTAGGGAGAAAGGAAGGACGAGTCCTGAGAACAACCAAGGAGGCTTAGAAGATAGAGCTTGGAGCTCACTCACCCGTCTAGCAGAGGAGATGGCAACCAGGAAAGCAGTCTTAAGAGTCAGAAGACGAAGAGGACAATTATGAAGTGGCTCAAAAGGAGCGCACATCAGATAGGTTAACACCAGGTTCAAATCCCACTGAGGCATTACGAAAGGGACAGGAGGAAACATGAGTAATGCTTTTAAAGAAGCGAGCAACAACGGGGGATTTGTAAAGAGAAGGCTGATCAGGAAGCCGTAAGAAAGCAGAAATAGCTGAAAGATATCCCTTGAGGGTGCCCAGAGCAGAGCCCTGCTGGGCCAGGGAAAGAAGAAAGAGGAGAACCTCAGAAAGAGGGGCGGATAGGGGATCCACAACCTTTGCTGTGCACAATGCCACAAATTTGTTCCACCTGCAGGCGTATACCGTTTTAGTGGAGGGACGCCTGGCTGCCAGAATGACATTATAGACTTCAGGAGGCAAGTCAAATGGCATCAACTGTCGCCGCTCAATCTCCACGCTTGGCGGTGGAGGCTGGACAGGTTCGGGTGGAGGACCGTCCCCTGCTGCTGCGACAGAAGATTCTCCTGAAGAGGCAGTCGAATCGGGGGATCGATTGACAGACTGAGTAGCTCGGGATACCAGTATCTTCGTGCCCAATCCGGAGCCACAAGGATGACTGGCCCGGTCGCGCCTGATCTTCTTCAGCACTCTGGGCAGAAGTGGTATAGACGGAAAGGCATACAACAGACCGCAACTCCACTCGCGACGAAAAGCGTCTCAGAGCGAGTGCCGCCTTGGAAATTCCAACGCGCAGAACTGATGACGTTGCGCGTTCTCTTCTGTGGCGAATAGATCTAACCAAGCCTCTCCCCACTGCCGAAAGAGACCTTGCGCCACGTCTGAAATCAGACACCATTCGTGATCCATCATGCACCGGCGTGTGAGTTCGTCCGCCCTGGCGTTCAGAGAGCCCGCCAGGTGTTGAACCACCAGGGTGATGCCCTGATGTTCCAGCCATGTCCAGAGGCTCTCCTCACAAAGGGTCCATGACCCCACCCCGCCCTGTTTGTTGCAATACCACATGGCGGTGGTGTTGTCTGTGAATACCTGCACTACACTTCCCCGAACAGAGGGAAGGAATGCCTTCAGTGCAAGCCGGATCGCCCGCAGCTACAATAGGTTGATATGGAGCCGGGACTCCGCCGGAGACCAGAGGCCTCTGATCTCCACCTGTCCCATGTGGCCCCCCCCCCATCCCAGGAGGGACGCATCCGTCACCACTACGTGCTCCTGTTGGGGTAGGGAGAGGGATCTGCCACTGACCCAATCGCAGTCCGTGAGCCACCACTGCAACTGTCTTGCAGTGCCTTCTGAGATCAGGAGGTGGTAGGACAGGTTGCCCCGATGCGGAGCCCACTGGAACTTCAGGTCCCACTGCAGAGCCCGCATCCGCCACCTGGTGTGATGTACCAGCAGAATGCAGGAGGCCATCAGACCCAGCAGCCGCTGCACCAACCTGACCGAAACTCCGGATAAAGGCTGAAAGATCGGAATCAGAGCCTGAATATCCCGAACCCGCTGTTCCGGAGGATAGACCCGGAACTGCGCCGAGTCCAGAACAGTTACGATGAAAAGGAGCTTCTGGGAGGGACTCAGATGCGACTTCGGCACGTTGATGGAGAACCCCAGCAAATGCAGGAGGTTGGCCGTAGTCTGGAGGTGGGAGACGACTGCCTGTGGCGAGCCCGCCTTCAACAGCCAGTCGTCTAGATACGGGAAGACTGGAACCCCTAATCTGCGGAGATGAGCTGCGACCACCGCCATCACTTTCGTGAACACCCGAGGGGCACTGGTGAGGCCGAAGGGGAGCACGGTAAACTGAAAGTGCTCGTAGCCTACCGTGAACAGCAGGTAACGCCAGTGAGCCGGCAGGACGGGGATGTGGAAATAAGCATCCTGCAAGTCCAACGCTACCATCCAGTCTCCAGGGTCTAGGGCAGCCAGAACCTGAGCTAAGGTGAGCATCTTGAACTTCTCCTTCCGGAGGAAGGCGTTGACGCTCCTGAGGTCCAAGATAGGGCCTAGGCCCCCTTTGCCTTTCTTGGGAACCAGAAAGTAGTGGGAATAACAACCCCGACCTACTTCTGGGCCAGGAACGCGCTCGATGGCCCCCTTGGCCAAGAGTGCCATAGCTTCCTCCTGCATAAGTTGCAAGTGATCGCCCGACATGCGATGGTACTGCGGCGGCATGGCTGGAGGGGTCGCCTCGAAGGGGAGGGAGTAGCCCCTTAGGACGATTTGCAGCACCCACCTGTCCGATGTGATGGTACGCCAGTGGAGCAGGTGATGGCGAACTCTGCCTCCCACTGGTGTGAAATGGGCCTGAAAGCACGGACTACGAAGGCTTTGAGGCAGATGCTGCTGGGGCAGATGTGGGCTGACCGGCTCTCTGTCCCCCTGCTCCGCCTCGGCGGAATCCACGTCCGCGACCGCATTGAGGCTGGTTCTGCGGCCTGTGGCTAGACGGACGTGTTGGGGCACCCCTTCCTTGGCCACAAAAGGGGCGAAAAGCGGAAGTTTGCGGGCGCGGGGCCGAGAGGCCCAAGGACTTAGCCGTAGCCCTGGAGTCCTAGAAGCGCTCCAGCGCACTATACGCTTTGTCGCCAAAGAGGCAACAGCCATCTAAGGGCATGTCCATGAGGGTGCTCTGGACATCACCGGAGAAATTCGTGGACCTCAGCCAGGCGTGGCGACGAATCGCCACTGTGGTCGCAATTGCCCTACCTAGCGAGTCCGTTGTGTCAAGCCCACATCGTATCTAGTATCGTGCCGCATCCCGCCCCTCTGCAAGAGCCTGGGCGAGCAGTGTCTGGGCCTCCTCCGGACACTGGGGCAGCACGCCCGCCACCGTAACCCACAAGGAGTGGGAGTAACGGTCCAAAAGGCACACAGTGTTGATAGACCGTAACCCCAAACTAAGGGAGGAAAACAGTTTCTTCCCAAACTGTTCCAACCTTTTGGATTCCCAATCCGGGGGAGCGGACGGGAAGGCGGTCTGGGAGGTAGAGGCCTGCATAACCAGGCTCTCAGGCGTGGGGTGCACCAACAAAGCTGGGGTCACCCGGGGCGGTGGCGCCGGGCCACGTTCCGGTCCACAGGAGGGACTGTGGAGGGCTTGGACCAGGTGCCCATCAGAACGTCCGTCAGTGCTTCATTGAACTGCAACAGAGGCTCAGAGGAGCTTACTGGCGGTTGAATCACTTCAGTGAGGTTAGACCTCACGGCCACTGCAGGGAGCTCCAGATGAAGGGCTTTGGCAGCCCTGCGCAGCACCACAGAATAGGTAGCACCCTCCCCCGTAGCCACGGAGGGAGGAGAGATGAAGCCAGTGTCAGGGGAGGAGTCGAGACCACTGGCATCCCCCAGCTCTTCTGCCTAGTCCTGACTTAACTGACACTGCTGTGCCAGAGGGTCCTCAGACCCCTCCCAGTCGTCCCCGTCATGCGACTCCTGGTAGACAGGCTGAAAGTTCTGAGCCGGGCGGTAGATGAATCTGTCATCCATCGGCGCCGCCGCTCCGATGCTGGGCCCGGACCGGGACTAAACCTGGGGACGACGTCGTCCGAAGACGGCGCCGGCAGAGGGGTCGTAAGGTCGACCGGGATCCAGGCCTGGATCCCACGGGGGCCTGCGGCGTCGGGACAAAAGTCGACGACGGTGCCAGTGCAGGCCTCAACGGCGGAGCGAGACTCCTCATGGCCACGAGGAAGTCTCGGATCTCCGTCGGAGTTGCATCGGGCCCAGGGACCCGAGGGTATGGGGCCGGATGCGACTCTTGTGGCGCCGATGGAGCTGCGTGGGTGGTGCCACCCGAACACTCAGCCGAGTCACGCGAGGGGAGTCAGAAGAGCGATGTCGCCTCTTCGACTTCTTACTGTGCCTCGACTTACCGGAATGCGAGGACTTCGACCCCGACGAGCGGTGATGGCTGCGGCTCCGCGACCGGTCCCTCGACCTCCTGCTCGACCGGGACCTTGAGCGGCTGCCAGATCTCGAGCAGCTTGCGGGACCACTCCCGCCTAGCCTTCAAGGTCAAGGCCCGGCAGTCGAGGCACAACTCCGCATCATGGTCGGCCCCAAGGCAGTAGAGACACTGGCGGTGGTGATCCGTGACCGACATCAGGCAGTGACAGGCGTCGCACGGCTTGAACCCAGGCATCCCTACCGGCACCTGGAGTCAAGGTCGACTCTAAATAGGAACCAAAAAAGTTTAAAAAGTTTAGTCAAAAAGTGACTAAAGGGTATGCTCTTCTCTTACTGGCGCAGAAAAAAGAACTGACGTCAGCGTGCGAGGGCGGCGTCTAAGTACTCCGACAACATCATACCGGCAATCACGATGCCGATGACGGACGCGGAGCCGCAGACGCCGCCTAGCCACGCGCAAGGGTATTGCTGACGAAAATCTTTCCGGATCCAGCCTGCGCCTGGGGATATTCTAAGGTAAGAAATCTAACTAACGTGTTTCTTTCAGATGGAATGGCCTAAGTAGGCCCTAAGGCCTTCGTCGACGACCAGAATCGAGGACTTTGATATTGAAGAGATGTGCGACGACTAGGGTTCGCGATCGAGCCAATACCGGAGAAAGGGTGAGGATTGCGCGGCGAAAGTTGGATCGGCAACGGCACCGAACTGGAGCGTGATAAACACATCCAAGCCCGATGGCAGAAAAAAACGATCTGAATATGGAGCCGATGCCTATGCGCACTATCGTCCAAAGGAGGAGTCACCTATCTCGTGACTTCCAAAGACTTTTCCAAGACAAAAACACATGCAAACATCCGGGCCCAACACCAGATGGCAATCTATGCATAGTGTGTGATCTGCAGCTCATATGCCTAGAACATTTTCTTCCCAAGACAGTCCAGCTTCTTGGGATTCCATTTCTGGTGGAGCGGTAGGGAAGGTGCTTTTGGTAGTGGAGGCTTGGACCAGCAGTCTCCGGGTCGGGGTGTTGGGAGAGTAAAGTGGGTTCGCCCGGAGGCGGGCGATCATCCTGTCCACGGGAGCCACTATGTTGGGCCTGGAGCACGTGCCCAAAAGTACATCGGTGAGGGCCTCACTAAATGGCAGCAGGGGCTCATCAGTAGGAAGCTCGAGGTTGAGAGACTCGGCCGCCCTACGCAACACCACAGTGTATGACGCTCCCTCCTCTATAGCCACGGTAGGAGACGACAACATGCCAAGGTCGGGTGAAGTGTCTAGACCACTGGCATCACCCAGTTCCTCTCTCCAGTCCTGTTCAGACCCTAGCTGGTCACTTAAAGGGTCACCTGACCCCTCCCAGTCATCTTCTTCCTCTGGGTACCATTGTGGTTGGAAAGGGACCCCAGGAACAGGGGCATGAAAACTCCACCCGGCACCGGATTCGGTAGACGTCGGTCCGGCTCTGTGTCCACATCAGGAAGGAGGCTGGGATCGACGCCGGCCGGGAGGTCGACCGGCGTCAGGCACGATTGTAGTGCCGTCGGAAGCGGCGCCGGTGGAGGTGTGATAAGGTCAACCGGCGCCGATCCGGATCCAGGCCTGGATCCGAGGGTGGCCTGCGGCGCCAGCTGCAAAGACCTAGGTCCCCCAACTGAGTCTACAGGGCCCGAACATGCACCGGCGGGGTCGGTCTGCCCAAAGAGAGCATGCATCGCCTCGTAGAACGTACGAAGCTGGGCGGGGGTCGCTCCGGGTCCCGGAAAGGGTTCCACACGCAGAGCTGCGGGGGTGGCACCAGCCGACCGACGAGAAGTCGAAGAGCGTCGATGCTTGTTTGACTTCTTCTTATGCTTCGACTTACCCAACCCTGAGTGAGAAGACTTTGACCTGGAATGGCGATGGCTCCGTGACCTGTCCCTCGACCTCCCTCTCGATCGGGACCTTGAACGGCACAGAGCAATCTGCTGGTGTTCAAGCAGCTTTCAGGACCGTTCCCGCAAAGCCTTCGGCGTCAACAACTGCCAGTCGGAGCACGACTTGGGCTCCAGGCAAAAAAGGCACACGCGGTGCGGATCTGTCACCGACATCATGCGATGGCAGAAACCGCAGGCCTTGAAACCAGGCATCCCTTGTGCACCTTACGGAGTCGAAGACTTGAGAAAGACGCTGACAAAAGTTGAGAAAAAGTTAGTAAAAATATGACTGAGGTACAGTTCTTCCCGGATCTGCGATGGTAGGCGCGGAAAAAGAAATAACTGACGTCAGCGCACGAAGGTGGCGATTAAGTAGCTGTTGCGACGTCATCCCGGCAACCACGACGCCGAACGTGGAGCCGACTGACGCCACCTGCCGACGCGCAGAGGTACTGCTGACGAAAAAACTTTCTGGATCCAGTCTGACGCCTGGGGGTAAATCTAAGATAAAGAATCTATAACTAACGTGTTTCTTTCAGATAATCACACACAACTACCAGGCAGGTTTATAGAATCCCATAGGCTCTGGATTCAGACAGAGGTATTGCTTGGTTAAAACCATGTACATTACATAGCAACGCTGTACCTTCTGTATGCTTCTATTGTGTGACAATAATTACATAGATTAGTAAGTCACTAATACAGTATCAGTCCGAAAATCAACAAGGGACACCACATCTGAAGCACAGCCCCTAACCCACCCTCCAGTCTTTGACAGATGCAGATTCAAGTATTTTCAATATTCAGATTTTACTTTGCTTATTTTGGTGCCTTCTCTTAGCTTCCATGGAGTAGCAAAAATTAGTCAGTCATCAGTCACCATGCATAATCTTACTCTTCATATATCTGCTTTTTGAAAAAAATCTCAACTCACTCCTTCCCTCACTTCTAAAAGTGTGACTAATTTCAAGGGCTCTTTTAATATAATGCTTATATTATATTGTAGGAGTACTAACCAATGGAAAACACAATTTGAAGATGTAGCTATACCCACTAGCAAGGGTAGTACCCAAGGCACTAACTAGGGGATTTTGGGCTGTTTCTGGTAATGCCGCAAAGATCAGTAATCATGACATTACGAATGCAGATTGAAATTGGGAACAATGGGGGAATCAGTAGTTCCACACATTTTAACGCATTTAAAGGTGCCGAGTTTGGACCAGACATTTGTTGGTGCTAACATGCATGGACTGCCCTTGTGTAAAGTGGAATAACTTTTTTTTTGATAATCCTGATTTTTGCAAAACTACATTAACAATAGGGAAATACACTTACTACAAATGTAACATGATTTTACAATGATGAACATTGAAAAAGGCACTTTTGAGTTGAAGCACATGGACATTATCCATTTGTCATTCAGGTGTCACAACCTGAATGCATGGGGGATAAATCAGTGCACCCAAAGTATACAATCATTAATCACTGCAACCTCTTTGTTGAGATCCTGATCTATGTTCTGAACACCTCTTGTACCGTTTATTATCCCTGCCGGTTCATTTACTACTTCTAAAACAAGAGTACCAATATTTAATGTCAACAAAAGTGAAATCATAAATCACAGAAGCTGGGAGACCTGGAAAGTTTCCGTACTGCCCTGAAATTTAACCAATATCCTTGTGTCTTGTGAAGCAGCCCCAAGTTCCAATGCATGCCTACATTTAAAAAGTCTTTCAGAGTGGCTTTGCTGCTGTTGAATTCCCTATTTCCTCATGTGAGCCTCTCACGCAAGTAGGCCTTTGCACCCTTTTGTGGATGGCTGTGTTGGAGGCATGCGAAGCTTTGCAATGGAGGGGAAAGAACTTTCCAAAAAACTGGAATGTGTTTAGGAATCTGGTCCATGAGTATTCACCCCCTCAACCCCACTGTATTTCGCCCACTCCTTGAGGGGATTAAGAGCTGTCTGGAGATTGTGGGTCTCATTTAAAAAAAAATTATGATAATCCCTCTGCAGGCCTACAATGTAATTGGAACTGGCTAAACAGCGATGTTAAGTGAGAGAAAGAGGTCAGAAAATAACACCAAGTAGTCGTTTGCAGAGCAAACTGGTCCCCGACTTACTTTCACACTTCCTGGTAACCCTCACCAAAAAGGCTGCTAGAATATTATTTATTACCAACCATTAGTATGTGGAACAACTTTGAGAGGCTTAAAAGTTGTATGCAATTCTTCTGTCAAATTCTGATGTTGAAGAAAATCCATTTCAACAAGTAGGCAGGCCTAACATTCAGGAGAAGAAAATATGTGTCGCACGCCCAGATAAAATACTGTTTGCTTTATTTATTTATTCTAAGGGAATGTTTCCACGACACGAGCGAGATAGGAGACCAGAAATTAATATGATGGGTTGAGAGAAGGAGGACATTGTTTTAAAGTAAGTGAGGGCAGGGTGGAGGAACTGAGCGTGTCTTGGATATTTCTCATTATTCCCTGAAATACAAATTCTTTTCGTACAGTTTATTACAAAAAAAAAAAAAAAAAAAAGGTAAAAACACTCCGTTAACGCAGATCGGAAACTGCACACTCGTGAAGACACAGGTTTGCAATGTCATCCCTGCCCTCCTATCACAAATTGGGTTTCATGCAAAGCTCGAACCGCACGTACTATTTTACACACATACACAAGAATGATTATCATTCGTTATCTGGGTAGAGGCTAAGGTCGTTGCTTTGTGGTGGTGTCTTTTTTTATCAACAGTGCCAACAGCACGCTGGCTATTTAGAACAAAGTTGTCAAATGAATACTTAGTGTTTTTCACCATAAAACTTTCATAAAATCAAATTGATTAAAGATACAAATGGTTGCTTCCTACCAATGAAAAACAAGTCAGCAAGTTATTTTGCCTACTACCCTGGCAAGCCTGCATCCTCTTTTTAGCACCTTTCCCCCTTCATAGCGGCACAGGCCAATAGAGTAACTAGACATGTTCCTAAACTGCCCAGTAGCATAACAGGTTTTCGGATCGTTCTCTTTCGGAGCGAATGCTCGGCACTGCAAAGAACTAATACCCACATAAACAGCAAGCATGGACCTTGCTTAAATGCTCCATGTAAACACACTCTCTTTGGGACACTGCAGAGGCTTAAAGGTACCTCAGGTGCTCTCATAACAGTTCCCCAAAAACTTTCCGTTTACCAATGCACCCCAGTGGGTTATGAAAGCAGCTAAAAATAATTCCTTGGGAACTGCTCAAACAGTTTCACATTTTGGGGTTACAGTTGACAGAGGAGGGTGGTGGAGGAGGTTGAAAGTTAAGATAAGGGCTTTGGAGTACCAAGAATTATGGGCAGGTTTTACTTCGTTCACAGCTCTGTGCATTAGAAACACAAGTGGCTTTTTTCTTTCCCTTTTTCCTTAAGCAGGGAAGATAAACTACCAGATACACAAACCGAAAAAGAAAAACAATGTTTATTATTATGGTGTCTAAATATCGTTCTGTAACTGCTAAAAGACGGGAAAGTAGGCCAAGTAATTATATTTATGGTCTGCAATACACCATCCTTCATGTTCCTTAGGTCAGTGGAGCATTTGTGGGGCTGGCCCTTAAAAAGTACATGGAACTAAAAACAGTTCTTAAAAAAGTTATTGTTTGAAATCAAGTGTGTATCTGTAATGTTTGCCCAGATTTAAAAAATATAAAGAACAAAAAAATCACATTTGTTTTGGATAGTTTTCTTTCACCAACAGCACTTCCGCTGGTATCCACCACCTGCTTTCTGGAACTGAACTCTCACATTCTAGAAGTTGTCCTCTCAACCCACAGACAAAACCTCATCAAAAAGTTGCACACTATACTGTCTTGCCCAATGGTAAAAACGTCGAGTTCCACCAGTTCCAACAATGTCCACACTAATACTGTATCTTTCAAGACATTGTCACTTCTGCCAGCAAGATGGAAACGGAGAGGAGGTGGCTAAGATTCTAGAGGTTTCAAGGGAGAAAGGCCTGGAAATACTGCACCCTCCGACCTTGTGTTTGTTTGAAAACATGAACCAAAACATATGCACTTGAAGAAACGCCAAAAGGGAGAAGCTGCCATCTGTTTTAAAGTGTTCGGAGCACCGCAGTGTTTGTCTAAACAAGGTCACACAACATCGAAGGCTGTGACTTCTGGAGAAAAGTCTATTCCTTGGTTTAAACTAGATCCTTTCGCAAGCAGTCAAATAACGAGGCATAATAGAAGCAGAACACACCTGCCCGCTCCCAAGTTCACAGACACAGAAATATCTGAGACCCGAAACCCCATCTCCTGTTAAACATGAAATATCCACAGATCCTTGGTTACTTAAGAGTTTTACATGTGTTTCTCAAAAATAGTTCACAAATGTTTCCAATACCACCATACCCGTCCACCCAAAACAAAAGAGAAATGCTGTGCTGCTTTGAGAAACCGTAAGCTCTGATCAACTCTGGATTCTGTATGCCGAGGTGTTCGTCTTTCCTTTTTCCATCTCTGAACTTCCACTCTGGCTTGTCCTTTTGTCAGAAAGGTTTTCAGTTGTATACCTTTTATGGGAGGAGGAGGTATGGCTGGATGCTTTCAGTTTAGTGCTTGCCGACAGTTTAAAAAACAAACACAACTTTCATGACTGTCCAGTCAGCAGCTGTAGTTAGTCTGATAAATCAAGTTCAGAGTCCTCTGCTTTGGCTTTGGCAAGTTCTTCATGTACCTCCCTCACCATAAGAATGCGTGTGAGCATGCTGTCCAGGGTGCCAGGGTCGATGGGCATTGCGGAGTACCACACTGGACTGTTGGGCACGCAGGAACGTTCTGGCTGCAGATAGAAAACATCACTCCTCTGTTTCACACTCTCGGAACTGCTACAAAAGACAATCGGAAAACATAATGAGTGCCAAGTAGTCAGCTACAGCCCCCCCACCCACGACGAGGCCTTTGCCCTTTTAGAAGTCTCTTAAGTTTCATAATGAATGTATGCATGTAGTGAAATAGTATGTATGTATGTACAAGGATATATCACAGCACAGATCCCATCAAAAAGACAGGTGCAAAGCAAGCCAAAAGTGTAAAATCTTGGCGGACTAAACCTGCAGTCCAGCGCCGAATGACAGAACAACAACCTGGTTACAAATCAAAATGAGTGATGGGATGGAAATTCATTCTGTCAATTCAAGCTTTTTTAGAAAAGTTTCCTAGCATGTAATGTAGACTTCTTTAAAAAATCTCCTACGCTCTACTCTCCAAAGGAGTTATCACTAAGAAAATAATAACAAAAGAAAGAGGGGCCCTGTAAAGTAGATCAACCTTGAGGAAATAGACCACTTAGAGCAAACCATAACCTGCCCGGTACTTAAATAGAAAAAACTTCCTCTAATTAATAATTTCAATACATAATAAGGTGCTGTGTAGCCCAAAAACAATATTTTTACAAACAAGACAAATCTCAGTTATTTATCAATTGATTGAGTACATCAAGTTTATTCATAATATTTATAACACATATACAAATATTCCATACGAACAAGTTACTTCCCTTCGGTAACGATATATCTGTAAGAGACATAGATTAGTTATAGATTCCTTACCTTAGAATTACCCCAGGTGTCAGGCTAGATCCGGAAAATGTTTTCCTTAGCAGTACCCCTGCGCGTCGGTAGGTGGCATTGGTTGACTCCGCGTTTGTTGTCGTGTTTGCCGGGATCACATCCCGTCGCGGTATCTACTTAGACGTCGCCCCTGCGTGCTGTCAGTTCTGTTACACGACATTCCACGCCAGAAGTGCTGAGCCATGCAAGACATTGACCACTGGTGCACAAAACTAGGACCTTGAAAGGGAGTCTCTTACTCTAGAAGTCAGTTCGCAGAATGGGGAGGATGGTTGGAGCGGTAAGGAATCCGTAACAAAAAATAGTTGTCTTACAGATATATCGTTACCAAAGGTAAGTAACTTGTTCATCTATTAGTTATAGATTCCTTACCTTAGAATAGATACCCCAGCAATACCAACCCCGGAGGTGGGTCTGTGTGCCAAGTTCACACAAGAAAGTCCTGGAGAACTGAAAGGCCAAAGAAGCTGTCTCTCCAGACTTGACTAACCAGGCAGTAGTGTTTAGTGAACGTGTGCAGAGATGCCCACATGGCTGCCTGGCAGATATCACCAAGGGCGACTCCACGTTCCAAAGCAGTAGTGGCGTGGGCCAAGGAGTAACAGATCTTAATGCAAAGGACGAGCCATCGAGAGATGGTCCGTTTTTTCCTGGCCTGACCTTTCTTGGCCCCCATATTAGCCAACAAAGAGTTGATAGTTCACCCAGAATTGTTTTGCGCAATCCAAATAAAATGATAACGCACGTTTTGGATCCAGACGGTGGAGTCTCTCCTCCTCCTCCTCGGAAGGATGCGGGGTGGGAAAAAGGTGGGCAAAGTAATGGTCTGTCCTATGTGGAAAGAGGTAACCACTTTGGGAAGAAAAGAAGGTCTAGTTTGAAGGACAGCCTTGTCTGGATGGACAGCAAGGAAAGGAGGTTTAGAAGATAGAGCCTGAAGCTCACTCACCCTGCGAGCAGAGGAGATGGCAACCATAAAAGCAGTCTTTAAGGTCAAGAGTCTGAGAACACAATTATGTAGTTGCTCGAAAGGAGCACACATAAGGTAAGTGAAGACCAGATTCACGTCCCACTGGGGCATTAAGAAAGGAACAGGAGGAAAGAGGTGAGTAATGCCCTTAGGAAACCTATTTACAATAGGGGACTTGAAAAGAGAAGGCTGATCAGGAAGTCGAAGAAAGGCCAAAATATAGCCTTTAAGGGTGCCCAGAGCACAGCCCTGCTGGGCCAAAGATAGAATAAAGAGGAGAACCTCTGAAAGAGGGGCAGAAAGGGGATCCACCACCTTTGCTGTGCACCATGCCACAAATGTGTTTCATCTACAGGCGTATACCTTTTTAGTGGAGGGACGCCTGGCTGCCAAGATGACATTACAGATCTCTGGAGGACCTGCCCTGTTTGTTGCAGTACCACATGGCGGTGGTGTTGTCCGTGAACACCTGCACTACCCTTCCTTTGACAGAAGGAAGGAATACCTTCAGTGCCAGACAGATCTCCCGGAGCACCAGAAGATTGATGTGAATCCCGGACTCCGCTGGAGACCAGAGGCCTCTGATCTCTGCCTCTCCCATGTGGCCGCCCCATCCCAGGAGTGATGCATCTGTAACCACTGTGAACTCTGGTTGGGGAAGGGAGAGGGACCTGTATGGCTCGTTAGCCACCACTGCAATTGGTGTGCAGTGCCCTCCAAGATCTAGACGCTATTGGAAAGATTCCCCTGATGCTGCGACCACTGGAACTTCAGGTCCCACATCAGAGCCTGCGTATGCAACCTGGCATGATCCACCAGCAGGATGCAGGAGGCCATGAGGCCCAGCAGCCTCAAGGTCATTCTCACCGAAACCCAGGATGGAGGCTGAAACTTCGGTATCATAGCCCGAATATCCCAGACTCGCTGCTCGGGAGGATAAGCCCGAAACTGCGCTGTATCCAGAACTGCTCCAATAAAAAGGAGTTTGAGAGGGAATCAGATGTGACTTCGGCACGTTGATAGTGAACCCCAGCGAGTGCAGGAGATCCTCCTCAGTCTGGAGGTGGGAGATGACAGCCAGGGGCGAGTCCGCCTTCAACAGCCAGTCGTAGAGATATGGGAAGACCGGAACCGCTGATCTGAGACCTCCGCCATCACTTTTGTGAACACCCGAGGGACGCTGGCAAGGCCAAATGGGAGCACAGTAAACTGAAAAAGCTTGTGGCCTACCGTGAACCGTAGGTAACGCCTGTGGGCTGGCAGGACAGGAATGTGGAAGTAAGCGTCCTGCAAGCCCAACACTTCCATCCAGTCTCCATGGTTGAGAGCAGACAGGACCTGAGCCAATGCCAACATTTTGAACTTTTTCTTCCAGGAGAAGCGGTTGACATCCCTGAGATACAAGATAGGACGCAGGCCTTTGTTCTTATTGGGTACCAGGAAGTAGTGGGAGTAACAACCACGACCTACTTCTGGGACAGAGACTCCCTCGATAGCTCCCTTGGCCAAGAGAGCCGTAAAGTTTCTGACAGAGAAAGGCCAAATGAGCCTCTGACATGTGATGGAGTGTTGGTAGCATAGAGGGATGGGTAGTCTCGAAAGGGAGGGAGCAGCCCCTTTGAACTATCTGCAAAACCCACCTGATGTTGTGCCAGTGGGGGAGGTGATGGCAGATCCTGCCGCCCACTGGCAACTGGTGGCCCTGAAAAGTCTGACTAGGAAGGTTTGGAGGCTGCTGCTGAGGGGGCACTGGTGGAATGGCCCGCCCGCTGGCCACCAGACCCACGGCACTGGGTTCCACGTCCCCGGCCGCGTGGGCAGCTTGGGAAAGCCTGTGGCCCTAGGTGGGACGTGGTGGGGCATACCTTCCGTAGCCACGAAAGGGGTGAAAGGCAGACTGAACAGGGCGAGAGGTGGCAGCGAGGCCCAAGGATCTGGCCATAGCTCTCGAGTCCTTGCAGCGCTCAAGCGCACTTTCCACCTGGTCCAACAGGCGATGGCCATCAAAGGGCATGTCCAAAAGGGTAGATTGGACATCCCCAGAGAAGCCAGCAAACCTCAGCCAGGCGTAGCGCCTCAGGGTTACTGACGTAGTAATCGCGGCCACGGTAGGGGGAGGAAGCATACCAAGGTCTGGGGAGGTATCCAGACCACTGACCTCACCAAACTCCTCTCTCCAGTTTGGCTCTTCAAGCTGGTCTGCCAGAGGGTCAACAGACCCCTCCCAGTCCTCCTCAGGCTTCCACTCAAGGCGATAAGGAACGCCAGGGTAGAACAGTGGTACAAAAGTACAAGTCAACGCCAGTCCGTCTCCGTGTCCAAGTCGAGGGGGAGGCCGGGGTCGATGTCAGCTGGGGACTCAACCGGCACCGGAGGTAGTGGAGGTGTCCGAGGAATCTGCGCCGGGGGAGGTGTCGGGAGGTCGACTGCCACCCATCCGGATCCAGGCCCGGATCCCTGGGGGCCCTGCAGCGCCAGGGCCGGAGCCGCCAGTATCAAAGGCCTAAAGCCCCCAGCCAAGTCCACAGGGCCCAAAGGTGCGCTGGTGGTAATTGGACTGCCCAAAGATGGAATGGAGGGCTTTGTAAAAGGCACAAAGCTGGGCAGGGGTGCTCCGGCTTCTCTGAAGGGAGGGTAGGGAGGAGTCGTTCCAGCAGGCTACGTGAGCAGAGCCAGAAGGACGACGACCTCCAGCGTCAGCCGACCGACGATTAGAAGGCAAAGAGCGATGGTGCTTCTTCGCCTTCTCCTTGTGCTTCGACTTACCCAATTACGAAGACTTCAAAGAGGAATGAAAGTGGTGACTTCGCGACCGGTCCCACAACCTCCCTCTCGACCGGGACCTCGAGCGGTGCGGAGCTGACTGCCGGGTCTTCAGAAGCTTTCTGGACCGCTCCTGCAAAGACTTTGGGTTCATGGCCCGACAGTCGGAGCACGACTTCAGGTCATGGTCACGCTCCAGGGGCACACGAGGTGCGGGTCTGTGACTGGCATAAACTTGTGACAGGAGTCACAAGGTTTTAAGCCGGGCCGACGATGGGACATCCCTACGTGCACCAACAACTCGAAAAAGATGTCGACAAAAGTCAATAAAAGGGCTAGTCAAAAAATTACTAAGGGTACCGCTCTATCCGAATTTGCGCTAGCTGGTGTGGAAAAAGATAGACCCGACGTCAGCGCGCAGGGGCGGTGCCTAATTAGATACCGTGACATCATTCCAGCGAGCACAACGATAAAGGAGTCGACCGACGCCACCTACTGAGGACAGGGGTACTGCTAAGGAAAAAATTCTCCAGATCTAGTCTGACGCCTGGGGGTAATTCTGAGGTAAGGAATCTATAACCAATAGTCTCTTTCAGATAATGTATTCAAATACTCAAACCAAGGTAAACAGTATTTGAAACAATAGATATATATATATATATATATATATCCTGGGGAATCCATGCTCTATGAACTCCACACAACACAATAGGACTCACAATCACTCAAGCAGACATACCAAGTCGTTCTCACAGTGCTCTCATTCTAAAACAAATAAAATCAACAAATAATAGATTTTGCAACAGAACAGGAACAAAGACAATACCAAATCCTTATTTAATGCATGAATATACTTGATCCAGAGGTTTACTATTGATAGATCTTAGCTTGCTTCATTCATTCACGTTAATAATGAATCTTGCTTGCACAGCAGCAACTTCATTTCAACGCTAGCAGTATGCAATTTAGTCCAAATAATTACCCTACCTATGCATAAAGCAGGTCACACGCTCGATCTGATCTGCTCCAACTTACCATCTATCCGGGCCACATCTCCTATCCCGGTTATATGGTCCGACCACTTCCTCATCCCTTTTGAAATCAACATTCCCTGTCATGTCAGACCCGCCATCACCCCTAAATCATCAGGCAGAAACTGGAGTCGTATCACCCCTGAATCGCTCCTGGGATATTTAAAAAACACTCTACCCCGTCCATCGTCCGACCCGGACTCACAGATTGACCATCTGGACGCATGGATTAGCCAGGCCATAGACGCCCTGGCTCCCATTAAACCCACTAAAACCTACAGGGCGGCACCCTCCGCACCATGGTACTCAGATGAGCTCCGGCAGAAAAAGGCCTCCTGTAAATCTCTCGAACGCCTCTGGAGACAAAACTACTCCTTGGACAGCAAAACCATTTATAAATCGGCCCTTAAAGAATACCGGAGAATGATCGAAAAACACAAACAAGATTTTCTAGCCTCCAGAATCAAACTTGCCAGCAATGGCGCTAGGGAAATTTTTAATATAGTAAGATCTTTTACAAACCCCAATGCGCTGACTCGTACTCAGCCCGCCTCTCTGTCGCTTTGCAACAAACTTTCACAATTTTTTGAGGATAAAATCGAAGCCATCTACTCTTCCTTCCCTATTCCTAACACAGAAGGGCGTCAAAAGGAACTCGTGACTTCCCCGCTTCTGCAGCCTATCCTACTCGAATTTACATCCATTTCAGAAACAGATTCCATGGCTGAACTTATCAAATGCAAATCAGGCTCACCCAAAGACCCTTGGCCTGCCAAGCAATATAAAAATCTTGCATCCCTCCTCAACCCCCACCTCAACTCTATCTGGAATAACTCCCTCAGAACGGGCTGTTTCCCTGTCAAATGGAAACATGCCTCCTTAGTCCCCATCCTTAAAAAACCCAACTTGGATCCAGACAACCCCAGTAACTACAGGCCTATTTCTCTCCTGCCTGCTCCAGCCAAGATCCTGGAAAAACTGGTACACTCGCAGTTGTCGAATTACATTGAAACCAATGGGCTTCTCCATGACTCCCAGCACGGTTTCAGGTCGGGCCACAGCACCGAGTCGGCCCTAATTGAAATGGCTGACTCGGTGAGGTGGACGCTTGACCAAGGATCGAGGGCGGTGTTGGTGCTGCTGGATCTCTCGGCAGCATTCAACACCGTCTCTCATAAAATCCTGCTGGAAAGACTGGAGGACCTTGGGCTGGGTGGCGCTGTTCTGAAATGGCTCTCATCTTACCTTTCGGACCGCACACAGCAGGTCTTCACTCCTCCATTCACCTCTTCTGCCAGACCACTCAAATGGGGAGTCCCTCAGGGTTCTTCCCTAAGCCCGCTCCTTTTTAATGTGTATTTCACCCCCCTGGCCAAGCTGATTGCACAGACGGGGATTAAATCTACCTCCTACGCTGATGACATCCAGCTTCTTTTCACCTTTGACTCCCCCTCCGCCTCAGCTTTTGATCCACTTAAATCCTGCCTTAGGGACATTTCGAGCTGGATGGATGCTAATTCCCTCCGACTCAATGCTGGAAAAACAGAGATCCTCTTTTTCAACACACCATCCCCTCTGGACTCCAGTATATGGTGGCCAGAAGACCTGAGCCTAGCCCCCACCCCCAAAGATTCGGTGAGAAATCTCGGAGTTCGCTGGGACAATCAACTTAGCTTTAACAATCAGGTGCAAACAGTTGCATCCTCCTGCTTTGCTAAGATCCGCACCATAAAACGCCTCATTAACTTCTTGCCGGCGGACTGCCGTAAAACTGTGATCCAGGCATTGATCATTTCACACCTCGACTATGCCAATGCCCTCTACCTTGGTATCACAGCAGGCCTCTGCCATAAACTTCAGACGGTCCAAAATGCCGCCGCCCGGCTGGTGGAGAGCATTCCTGCTAGACACCATATCACTCCACACCTCCGCAAACTCCATTGGCTGCCCATAGCCAAAAGATGTGTGTTCAAGGCCATGACATTGGCCTACCGAGCATCAAAAGGCAGTGGATCGGCACACCTGAAAAACACTCTGCGACCCTATGCCAACTCCAGGACTTTACGTTCCAATACCCTCCACTTCCTGGAAACTCCCCGATTTAAACGCTCTCGGGCAGGTGGAAAAACCTTTGAGGTCTGTACCTCTCAGCGCTGGAACAAGCTCCCACTAGCCTTACGCACTTGTCAATCAGAATCAGCCTTCCGTAAATCCCTGAAAACACATCTATTCTCCTCTTAAACAGTGGAATTCTGACCCCTGACCTCTATGTTTCAGAGTTCTCAGCGCCGGGACGCCCCGTTGGGGCCGCTGCGCGCTTTACAAAATACTCAAATAAATAAATAAATAAATAGGGACTAGAGTTAATTCAATATCCAGTCTGAGTTCCAGTTCCAATATAAGTATCAGTAAGGAAATTCACACAACACGAAAGATATTACAAAATCAATAAACAGTGAAAAAAATCTAGAAAGAAACCAACATAAAAATTAAAGCTTTTCTGAAAGTTTAGTACATAAACCATTTTGAACAATAAAATCCCCACAAGCTCTAATGCAAAAAGAAATGTCAATTTAGGGTGCACTAAACCAACAAGTTACTTGTCTTCAGTAACGCCTTTTCCGGTAGAGACTTGAACCAAAGAGTCCTCACCTTGTAAATTTCCTGCATGACCCAGACTGGATCTGGAACCTTTAAAGTAATTCCCTTGTGCACCAGTAAGTGGCATCGAATGGCTCCACCTCAGATAAAAAGTTGAGGTTCCTACACAAGGGCCACCTTTGCGGGCTGACATCAGATTCATTATGCTCTGTAGCCATCAGACATGGAGCCATGGAAATCAGATAGGACAGTTTGCAGATATTTTTAGATTTGGCATCTTAATAAAAGTACTATTTAAGCCAATTCCACAGAATAGGGAGGAGGGTGGGTTGGTGAGGAATCCGCACTCACATAGTGTTGCTACCAGAAAAGGCGTTACAACAGAAAAATAACTTGTTCCGATAGAGACTTCTAACTGCAGATTCCTCTCCTTGTGAACAGATACCAAAGCAGTACCTTCCTAGGAAGTGGGTCTGTAGTATGGTTCAGGTCAGGAAATCCAGCAGGACATATTGGGGAAAATGGCTGTCCCACTGGACTTGGATATCCAGGCAAGGTGCTTTGTGAACTTGGAAAGATGCCCATGTCGCAGTCTGGCAGATGTCAAGACTGTAGCCACAGCAAGGCCTAGCTGGGCTAGAGAAACACAAAACATAAGGATATCAGATTGCTTGGCTTGTAATGGTTGAATGTCATGGGAGGAACACGAGACAACCAAATTCTCCCAGCATCCTCCATATACAACTTTGGTGGAGGGACGACTGGCTGCTAGATTGACACCAACCACTTCAGCAGGAAAACTGAAAGTCATCAACTGATGCCATTCAATGCCCACGCATAGAGGTGCAGGTTGTGCAGGCTCAGTTGTAGAAACCAGCCCTGCTGCTGCTTCAGGTCGTACTCCTGAAGGGGCAAGCTGCATTGGAGGACATATGTCATAGCCAGAAGTTCCAGATACCACACACTCCTCGGCCAGTCTGGTAACACTAAAATGACTTGAGCCCGACTTTTCTCGATCTTTTTTATCACTCGGCATCTAAGATAGGGGCAGAAAGGCTGCAGAAGTCCAGAACCCCAGATGGAGAGCATCTCTGAGGAAGAACTGCTTTGGGAACAACAATGTGCAAAAATGTGGATACTGCACTTTCTCTGCAGTAACAAACGGATTGAGCCAGGGTTATCCTAATTGTTGGAAGATGCCTTGTGCCACCTCCAAGTGTAACTGGCATTCGTGTTCTGCTTGGTAACATCAGCTGAGCTCCTCTGTTTTGGAGTTTAAAGGGCCTGCTAGGTGCTCATGAAACCCAGGAGATGCCAGGAGTACTCAGGAACTTTCAAAACTTAGTGTCTCCTGGATCATGACCCCACCTGCCCTGTTTATGTGGTCATGTGGTCTATGAGAAGATATACCTATGCCCCTCCATGATGGACAAAAGGAACGCCTTCAATGCCAAGCAGATCAGTTTCAACTCCAGCAAATTAATGTGGGGAAGTCACCACCTGAAACCAAAGTCCTTTGATCTTCACCTCTCCCAGATGACATCCCGAAACCAGCAGCAATACATCCGTCACAACCATTAACTCTTGGTGCGGTAGGGGGAGGTGTCTGCCACTGGCTTAATTGCAGACAAGCTACAACGACTAGGTCTCTAGCTATCGCCTTCAACATCTTCATGGAATATGACCAGTTCCTCTGAAGCTGAGCCCACAGTCTTCAGATCCCACTGCAGAGCCCGCATGTGCCACCTGGACTGGTCTACAAGCAGGAGGCCAAGCAGCCTCAGAGCCCAACTCAGTGAGACCCAAGTCAAGAGTTGACACATCAGGATAGTAGCCCGAATGGAAAGCCATCCTGGATATGGTGCTTTTCCAAGCCTTTACCCCACCTCAACCAGATCAGTCTTGTTGACGTAGGGAAAATGCTTGGAAGAGCATCATATCCATGATGGCTCCAATGAATGGTAGCCGTTGTCCGGTGTAACTTTGGCACATTGATGAAAAGTCAAACAATGCCTTCATTTCAGCAGCCGTCTGAAGGTGGTACACAACTGCTGGAGCCGAGCCTGCCTTCAGCAACCAGTCATTGAGTTATGGGAAGACAGGTATTGTCAACCTCTGCAGATGGGCCGAGAGCACCACCATCACCTTCGAGAACACCCAAGGGCACTGCTAAGGCCAAAGGGGAGGGGGGCAAACAGAACTGGAGAACAAGTTCCTTACCTTTGGTAATGCCTTATCTGGTAGAGACTATCTAGCCGCAGATACCTTACCTCACAATTATCTCCAGGCGTCAAGAGGGGATTTGGAAATTTTTCATGAGTAGAACCCCTGCGTGCCAGTATGCGCTGACGCCCGCGCCGTAAGTGATGTTCGTAGCGCCCATATAGGCACCACTAGGCGCGACATTGTCTGTTACTTTTTGCAACTTTCCATGCCAGAAGCGTGGAGCCGTGAAGCACACTGACCACTGGGGTGGAAAACTAGGGCACTGAAAGGGGAAAGCCCTGTCCCTAGAAATGTTGTCACTGAGCGGGAGGATGGGTGGGTCAGTAAGGAATTGGTGGCTAGATAGAGTCTCTACCAGATAAGGCATTACCGAAGGTAAGCAACTTGCTCTTCTGATAGAGACTTCTAGCCACTGATTCCTTACCTTAGGCTAGATACGTAAGCAATACTGCCCCGGAGGTGAGCCTGCAGACTAATTTTACAAGAGGAAGTCCTGCAGGACCGAATGGGCAAAGTGCCCATCCCTATGGACCAGACTGTGCAGGCAGTAGTATTTTGTAAACGTGTGCAGGGAAGCCCACGTTGCTGCCTGGCACATGCCCAGGTCTGGAAATCTACGAGCTAAGGCAGTGGTTCCAGCTTTAGTTCTGGTGGAATGAGCACGCAAACCCTCAGGTGGTTGATTTTAATACAGCGCACGATTAATCGGGAGATGGCCCGTCCTTTATTTGCTCCGAAGTACCCCACAAAGAGCTGGTCATCCACCTGGAACTGTGCGGTCAAGACAGAACACCACTTTTTTGGGTCCAGATGGTGAAGTCACTCCTCTTCCTTGGAAGGATGAGGCTGTGAGAAAGTGCCGAATTTCTTGCATGGTATGCCCCCACTTTTTGCTAAATTGCTGATGTACTTTGACTGAGTGTGCCCTGGGCTCCTGCAGATCAGGTGCCCAGGGTATGTGTTCCTTCCCTAAAACTGCATTGAAGCCTAAACCCAATTGGCATCTATGGCCACATGTCAGCCCCTGGTAAATGGTACCATAGGTACCCAGGACACTGTGACCAGAGAAGGCCCCTAAGGGCTGCAGCACTTCTTGTGCCACCCTTAGAGGCCCTGTACCCTGACACACACACACTGCCTTTGCAGGCTGAGTGTCTTGGTGCAGAACAAAACAGAGTCGACATGGCACACATCCCTGTGTGCCATGTCCACAAACACACTGCCCTGGCATACCTCAGTTACCCCTATAGCTGGGTGCACTATGCCAGTGGTGAGGGTACAGGTGCATGAGCCCTGTACCCCTACAGTACCCAGGTCCATTCCTGGGCACTGTAAGTGCAGTGCTGCCATTAAGAGTATATGGTGCTGGGAGGTCGTCAACACGAACTTTACAGCACCATGATGGCAACACTGAAGACTGAGGAGTTTGGTATCAAACTTCTCGCACATTAAACCCACACTGATGCCAGTGTGAGATTTAATGTAAGATGCACGACAGAGGGCAACTTAGAGTTGCCCCCTGAACCTAACCCACAATCCACGTCCTGCCTGAGAGGCTGCCACCCAGCAAACATGTTGCTGGACCCCTGGGTAGAGAGCCATCCGCTCTCCTGGGCCTGCAACAATGCACGTCCTGGGCGAGGTGCTAGGTCTCCTCCCCCAGAATGGGCAGGGGGAAGCTTCAAAGGCATGCCACCTTTGTGAGCCTCCCCAGACTACTTGCTGTACTCAGCAACTGGTCCCCACCTGTTCTAGCCCCCACTCTGGCGGGAAACCCTAAGGGAGGAAAGGGGGTGTGCAAGCCTCTGCCAACCCCACTCCTCAGGTGGGGGAGGTGAGGTGAAGCACATCTCCGGGCTCTCGCCATCTTGAAGATGGGGAACCCTGCCCAATCAGGACTAGTCTTCTGAACCCCTCCCACTGGAGAGTGGCAGGATAGGGGGTGTACCCACCCCAGGGAAGCGACCCATTGGTCCCTGCCCTTTACCTACCTGTAACGCCCATAAATTTAGTAATTAGGGGCACCCTGAACCTTCCTTCCTCAGATCCCGTATCCAAAACAAGCAAGAAGAACAAGAAACAAGACCTGCCGTGCAGCTGCTAACAAGAGGAAGACACCAACTGACTTGGCCCCAGTCCTACAGGCCTGTCGACCCTCGAACCTGCTCCTGCTAAACCCCAGCGTCTCCAGTGGTCAGCAACCTCGAAAACCCCGGAGGACCTGACTGCCTTGTGACTCTAAAAGACTGGGACTCCCAGGATCAGTGGTTCTGCTCAAAGCAAGTAACAAACCCCTGGTGCCAGCCAGGAACCGCGACTACTGCACACTCTGCACCCGCCAAGTCTGGCCTGTGCCGGAGTGGACAAAGACCACGAGGACGTCCCCCCGCTGACTGTGACCAAGAATCCAGCACCCAAGGACCCTCCTCGACGCTCCTGACGACGCCTGCAGCCTCAGAACCAGGGACCCCTCCAACCGCTACCAGCAGAGGGTAAGATTTCCCGACGCCAAAAGGCACCCCTGCACCCGGCGCCCTGCGGCCCCGTGTGCCCAACTCCTGGGTGCCTACCTAACCTACAGCTTCCCAACTTACCTCTCAAAGTGGTGGTAGCACCTGAAGAATCTCCGTCCCGAGCTTGCAGCCTTTGTTCATCTGGTAGCTTCTCCCTTGAAATACATTGAGCATCCGTCGGCTCAAAAGCACCCTGCACCCAGCCGCCCGAGTGTCCCTGGAAGTGTAACATCTATCCTATTCTACTTCCCCACTTGCCCTGTTTAAGTGACCAGGTGCCCAGCTCCCACAGCCGCGTGGCCTGCCTGCTAGCAGCCACCAACCGAAGGCCCCCTGCTCGCCATAGGCTAACACTGGGCCTAACTCTCTCTGCACCCGGCTGCCCCTGTGCCGCTGAGGGTGTAACAACTGTACCTACCTGACCCTGGGAGACCCCCTCCTCCCCCCCCCCCCCCCCGGGTCTATGCCCAGAACCTTAACACTGCCAGTCGAGTAATTACCTGAAAGCCAATAACTCACCTTTTCTCCATAGGGTAACATTGACTGGTTTCACTTGGAAATTCTTCCAAGTGCCGAGTTTTTAAACTTTAAAATATTCACTAAAAATCAGCCGAACGACGAAAACGAAATTACTCACCTGTTATCAGGAGAGATCCCAGTGCTGGATCTTGGTGCCCAGCACGGACCCTGAACTGTTAACTTGATTTTCCTCCATAGGATAACATTGCTTGGTTTTTGCCAGAAATTCTTTTAAGTGTCGATATTTGAAACTGAATATGCTACTTACCAGTATGCATCTGTTCTTGGCACGTAGGGCTGCTGACATTCATATCTGTGCATAGATCGCCGCCTAGTGTTGGGTCCGGATGTTTGCACGTTGTTGTCCTGGAAGAGTCTTCGAAGTATCCTTGGATAGGTGACTCCTCCCCTGGACTACAGTGCGCATGGGCATCCTCTCCATCCTCAGATTGTTTTTCGCCATTGTGGCAGTGATGGAGTAGATACAGAAAGTGATGACCATGCTTGCAATAATTCTGAGAGCTGCAGCTGCGACAGGCGCCGGGGAGGAGGGAGGGCGATATGAATGTCAGCAGCCCTACATGCCAAGAACAGATGCATACTGGTAAGTAGCATATTCAGTTCGAGGCATGTGGGCTGCTGAATTCATATCTGTGCATAGAATACATAGCAGTGCCCTCTATTGGCGGCGGCTACCCGTGCCAGCTGCAGCGGTCTGAAAAAGTGTTTTGAGAACAGCCTGTCCTACAGCTGCCTGCTGTTTTGACTGCACATCTACGCAATAGTGTTTTGTAAATGTGTGTGTAGTGGACCATGTGGCTGCTCTGCATATATCATGCAGGGGAATATTTCCTAGGAAGGCCATGGAAGCCCCCAACTTGCGTGTTGAGTGGGCTCGTGGTGGAATAGTTAATGTGCGTTTTGCCTTTTGATAACAGATTTGAATACACTTAACTATCCATCTGGCTATCCCTGCTTTGGAGATGGCGTTACCTTTGTGGTGTGGGGCAAAGGCAACGAACAGTTGTTTTGTCTTCCTGAAGGGTTTAGTCCTGTCGATGTAGTACATGAGGGCCCTCCGTACATCTAGTGTATGTAATGCCCTCTCTGCAACAGTTTGTGGGTTTTGGAAGAAAACGGGCAGTTCAATAGTCTGGTTCATGTGGAACTGCGATATTACCTTGGGCATGAATTTGGGGTTGGTACGTAGTACGACCCTGTTGGCGTGAACCTGAATAAATGGCTCTTGAACGGTTAGTGCCTGGAGTTCACTAACTCTTCTTAGGGAAGTGATCGCTACCAGGAAGGCTACTTTCCAGGTAAGGAATTGAATCTCGCATGAGTGTAGAGGTTCAAAGGGTGGACCCATCAGGCGTGTGAGGACCAAGTTGAGGTTCCACATTGGAGCCGGTGGGTGACTAGGTGGAATGACTCGTTTGAGTCCTTCCAAGAATGCTTTGATGGCAGGCACTCTGAAGAGAGAGAGGTGCTGCCTGGTTTGCAGATAGGCTGATATTGCGGTCAAATGGACACGTATAGAGGTGTACGCCAGATTGCATCGGTATAGGTGTAAGAGGTAACATATGATGTTGTGGATGGATGCGTCCAGCGGGTTAATGTCATTATTACCGCAATAAATGACGAACCGTTTCCATTTGGCTGCATAGCAAGCTCTTGTAGTGGGTCTCCTGGCCTCCTTGATGATGTCCATACAGTCAGGTGGCAGATTGAGATAGCCAAACTCTAGGACTTCAGGAGCCAGATCGCCAGGTTCAGCTGTTGCGGATCTGGGTGCTGAACCTCTCCATGGTTCTGCGTCAAATGCGCGGGTTTGATCCGCAGCCTTTGATGCGGTACCACGGAAAGTTCGAGGAAGGTGGTGTACCACGGCTGGCGTGCCCACGTGGGAGCAACTAGGACGAGTCTCAGGGAGTGTTGTCGGAGTTTGCGAGCCACCAGCGGTATCAACGGTGCTGGGGGAAAAGCGTACGCAAATCTGCCGGACCAGTTCATCCATATCGCATTGCCCTGCGACTGCGGGTGTGGGAATCTGGCGGCGAAGCTTTGGCATTTTGCGTTTTCGCTTGTCGCGAATAGGTCTATTTCTGGGTGACCCCACTGCTGGAAGTACGGTTGGAGTACCGATGGGTGTAACTCCCACTCGTGCATCTGGTGGCTGTGTCTGCTGAGCAGATCCGCCATCTGGTTGTCCTTGCCGGGGAGGTGTTCCGCCATGAGGAACATGTTCCTCTGAATGGCCCACTTCCACATGCTCTGAGCCAGATGAGACAACTGTGGAGAGTGTGTCCCTCCCTGCTTCTGTATGTAGTACATTGCGGTCATGTTGTCCGTCCGGATCAACACGACCTTGTTGCACAGATGTACTTTGAAAGCCTTCATGGCCAGGAAGATTGCCATCAGTTCCAGAAGGTTGATGTGCATCTTCTTCTGTTGTGTCGTCCATAGTCCCTGCACTGTGTAGTGGAGTACATGAGCTCCCCATCCCTGGAGAGACGCGTCCGCTGTCAGTACTATTTGTGGAACAGGCTCTTGGAACGGTCGGCCCTTGCAAAGGTTTTGTGGATTCCACCAATGCAGAGAGTTGTATGCCCGACCGCTCACCAACACTAGGTCTTTCAACTGTCCTTGAGCCTGATTCCACTGACGTGCTAGGCACTCCTGAAGTGGGCGCATATGTAATCTCGCGTGCGGGACTATGAAGATGCAGGAGGCCATCATGCCTATCAACTGCATAAACACTCGCGCTGGAAGCGAGTGGTTGGGTCTGAACTTGGAGATCAGCGCTTGTATGCCGTTGATCCTCACTAAATTTGGCTGAGCTGTGGCCGCCAGAGTGTCTATAGTCGCACCTAGGTACTGTTGTACGTGTGCGGGCTGGAGATGAGACTTTGGGTAATTTAGTGAGAATCCCAGACTGTGAAGAAGGTGAATGGTACGGGACACGTGGCTTGCACATTGCTGGGCTGATCTCGCTTGAACGAGCCAGTCGTCTAGGTAGGGGTAGACGTGTATGTGCTGTCTCCGTAAATGTGCCGCCACCGTAGCTAGGCACTTTGTGAAAACCCTGGGCGCTGTTGTCACGCCGAAGGGAAGGACTTTGAACTGATAGTGCCGCCCCCGAACAGTGAACCTGAGGTATTTTTTGTGTGAGGGGTGGATGGGTATGTGAAAATACGCATCCTTGAGGTCCAGTGATGCTAGGAAGTCTCCCTGCTGGAGAAGCGGAAGGACTTGCTGTAGAGTGAGCATGTGAAAGTGCTCCGAAAGAATGTACTGGTTCAGGGGTCTCAGGTCTAATATAGGCCTGAGCGACCCGTCCTTTTTTGGAATTAAGAAGTAGAGGGAGTAAACCCCCGTGCCCCGCTCGTGGACGGGTACGACCTCGATAGCGCCTTTTAGAAGCATACTTTCTACCTCTTGCTGTAAGAGCGTCAAGTGCTCTGAGGACATAGGACGGTTTCTTGGTGGTATTGTGGGTGGAGTGGAAGTTAACTCCAGACAGTAACCGTATTTTATAATATCTTTGACCCACCTGTCCGTGGTGATGGAGTTCCACGTGGACAGGAACCGTTGTAGCCTTCCCCCGACAGGTGTTATGTGGTCGGGAAGAAGGGAGAGGGCGTCACTGCTTGTTCTTGGGGGAGGACCTGGTGCTGCCGTAGCCACGTCCTCTGCCCTTGGTACTGGAGCCACGATAGCCACCTCGGGTGTTCTTATCGTAGGTGGTCTGCGTATTACCCTTGTTATATGTTTGTTGTGACCCCTGTCCTCTGCCTGCTCCCTTGTTTCCGGGGCGACGAAAGGAGCCGCTCCGAAAGGACTGAGTTTGTAGGGCGCCCATGGACTTTGCAGTGTCCGTGTCCTTTTTTATCTTCTCGAGGGTGGCGTCAACCTCAGGCCCGAACAAAAAGTCGGGGTTGACGGGCTGATTAAGTATATTGTTTTGTACCTCAGGCTTGAATCCTGAGATACGTAGCCAGGCGTGACGTCGTAGGATGACGCTAGTGTTGATGGCCCTGGCAGCCGTGTCAGCAGCGTCTAGTGCACATTTGATGGCAGCATTTGTGAGTAGCTGTCCCTCTCTGATAAGGATTTCTGCACCTTCTTTGTAGGGGTCAGGGAGGTGTTGAAGGAGTTGCTCCATTGTGTCATAGTGCGCCCTATCGTAGCGAGCGAGGAGCGCTTGAGTGTTAGCTATGCGCCATATGCTTGCAGCTTGTGCGGCAACTCGCTTGCCGGAGGTCTCCAGCACCTTGGACTCCTTGTCCGGGGGAGGAGCGTCACCCGTTGTCTGCGAGTGTGCCCTCTTGCGGGCATTCGCCACAACGATGGAGTCGAGTGGTAATTGTCCTCTGATGTAAGTAGGATCCCCAGGTGCTGATCTGTATTTCTTATCGATCCTGGGGTTTATCACTCGTGCCCTGGTGGGTTCCCTGAAAATGTCAGTGGCTGGCTTAAGGACCCCCTTCAACATTGGCAGAGTCTTTACATGTCTTTCTGAGGATGCAAAGGTGTCCATTAGAAAGTCATCTTCGATGATATCAGAGTGAAGCTGTACATCATGGTTGTTCGCCGCCCGTTCAATCAGAGCGTTGAACGCCGCAGTATCCTCTGTGGGTGACGTTTTTGCCCCATATAGTTGTGGGTCCTGTGCATCAAGAGGTGCACTGGGGTCTGCAGGGTCGCCACAAGTTTGGTCAGGGTCCTGCTGGTCATCAGGGTCCGTGTCCACATGGTAGGGGACTTGTTCACCCATGTAGTCCTCCAATGCATCCGTGTCGGAGCGTGTGGGGGAGGCCCGGTGTGGATCCTGGTAGGGTGAATGAAAGGGTTCATACAGGAGAGGTTCTGTGTCCACAGGCAGCTTCCTCTTTAGCGGGATCCTGAAAGGTTCCAATGGCGGTTCCGAAGTTATCCTTCGGTCGTGGAGAATCATCCTGCCAGTGTCGGCGTCGATGACGCGTGACGGAGACGGCTCGACAGGCGTAACCGCAGTTTTGGTGGCCTGTGTCCTGAGTTGAAACGCCTTCGGGATTGTGGATGGAGGCAAGCCGAAGGTAATGCTGGTCGGCACCGACGAAACCGCTGGATCGATCGAACCCGACTGGTCCTGGAGGGCAGCCTTGGTTTTGCAGCCTGGCATTGCGCTAGGCCGTACTCGGGGCGCCTTAGAGGTCGTGGCCCCCGCCAGGGTCGTCGAGGCGGCTGCAGATATCTTCTGCGCCCGTGGTGCATCGAGCCGAGGTGCGGAGATCACCGTCGACGTCTTCGACACGTGAGGTTTCGGTGTCGTCGAGGGAGTGCTGCGAGGCGTAGCAGGCGGGACGGCCCTCGGTGTCGGTGGCGTCGACGCCGGTAACCGAGCAGGTTTGTCGGCGCCGATGGCCTTCTTCCGTTTGTCGACTCCCATGTCGCCCGTCTCGAGTTCGGCACCGAAGTCCCCCTTGGTGCGGTCGGTGCCGACACGGTGCGCCGGCGTCGAAGGTGTTGAAGGCCTCGATCCGACTAGCGCCACTTTCAGTTTCGGTTTCGTAGGAACCTGAGCAGCTTTCGGTTTCGGTTTCGTGGAAGGGAAACCAGCTGGCTTAAGCGGTAATGGCTGCCGCTGAACGTCCGAGGCCGGGCCCGAGGGCGGGGCCGAAGGACTGCGTGATAGGTCTCGGGTAAGGCCCGAAGGCGATCCCTCGACCGGAGCCATAGTCTGTGGCACTGGTGAATTCTCGGTTTGAACAGGTAGGCCTTGTTCATCATCGGAGCTACTCTCTTCGGCCCCTAAGGCCTCCTCGTCGTCTCCTACCTCGGTGTCGTCTTCACCTCTGTGGAAGAGTGACTCGTCGGCCTCGTCCGATCCGGGTTCTTGGTCGGAAACGGGACTGGAGGGTAAGACTTCTACTTCTTCGACGTCGTCCGCGTCGTCGAAGATGTCAGCTGGGGCCGGTGCCGCGTGCTGCGCTTCGAGCCTCGCCGCTCGACGATTCCGCAGAGTCTTCTTTGAACGGAACCGGGCACAGGCCATACATGTCGACTCGTCGTGGTCCGGCGAAAGGCATTTGTTGCACACCGGATGGACGTCGATGTGTGGGTACTTCGCATTACATACCGGACACCTTTTGAATGGCGTCCTCGATTCCATCGTCGAAGTAGTTGATGGACAGGTAAATGCGAACAAAGTCGGTGCTGAAAGTTAGTAAACTAACAGAGAGTATCGAAAACCGATCGATAAACAGTACCGACGCGAACTAAAGGCCTTGTGGCCTCGACAAAATTTTTCCTAACTTGAGCTAAGATAGCACATCCGAACCCAATGGCGGAAAAAAACAATCTGAGGATGGAGAGGATGCCCATGCGCACTGTAGTCCAGGGGAGGAGTCACCTATCCAAGGATACTACGAAGACTCTTCCAGGACAACAACGTGCAAACATCCGGACCCAACACTAGGCGGCGATCTATGCACAGATATGAATTCAGCAGCCCACATGCCTCGAACATACAAATATTCCTTAAAAATCGCCAGTGTAACAAAAACGATTTCTTTCACTGTTTACAGGAAATGCACCAGGGCTGAATCTAGGATCCAGCCCTGAGGAAGAAAATCATACGCAAAGTAACTGAAATTGCATTTACTTAAAAACTACCATTGAGTTCAATGTTATAATTGTGTTTGAATTGTGTTGCCCATAGCAACAACAGTAACTATTGCATTTAAAAGTCTATTGCTTATTGAAAGTATACAACTACAGCATTTTATTCTGAGAAAGTATTTTGATACCTATTGTTGGCTCTAAACTAAAACTACTATATATTTTCATATACAAAACAATTGGCCTAGAGTTCAGTTCTTGAGTGTGTGAGACTATTTGCTGACTGAGTGTGTACAACAAATGCTTTACACTGCGCCCATCAGCGCCCGGAACGCGACCAGCGCCACAACCCCATGCCATTTCTTCAGGAAATGTTATACTCGAGATGAATTGTTGGCACTAAATGGGGGTAAGTGCCTGATACCAACTTTACTGCTCGACCATCCTATTACCGGCCCAAAATGTTGTTCAATCTGTGGATTTGAAACCACTTATGTGCCGCCCAAAGCTATTGATTGCTACCAGGATACTAATTATATTATCCCTAGGACCAATTCGGTAACCACAACTATTAACCAGACTAAGAGCCAAATTAGTGGGAAGCCAGCAAATAGGACCATGCGTGAAACATCTAATGTAATAAATTGTATTCTGTTAAATACCAGGTCCATATCTAAACATAAATACGAACTGGAATCCCTAATATCTGATATCAGCCCAGATCTGGTATTCCTCACAGAAACCTGGGCTTCTTCCTCTTCCGGACCAGATTGGAACATCGCTGTTCCAGCTTGCTATTTAGTGGCACAAGCAGAAAGGAAAGGAGCAGTAGGAGGTGGAATCGCGCTGATATATCGCTCCCATCTCAAAGTCAATTATAGATTGGAATCTACACTGGAGGCAGAAGCTATGTCTTTCAGTGTAAAACATAACCATCAAGAACTCCTACCGGGCTTATTGATTTACAGGCCGCGTGGGCCAAGAGCCCCTTTCACCAGATCACTACAAGCCTTCCTGGAATCTTGTCTTGATACTACCACTTTCACAGTCTTAGGTGATTTTAATTTTCACTTAGAGGAAAAGGAATATGCTAATTACCAGTATGCATCTGTTCTTGGCATGTAGAGCTGCAGATCTACACACCTTTGCATAGATCGCCATCTGGTGTTGGGTCCGGATGTTTGCACTTGTTTTTGTCCTGGAAAGTCTTTGGAAGTCACAAGGTCTGTGACTCCTCCTTAGGATCATTGTGCGCATGGGCATCGGCTCCATCCTCAGATTGTTTTTCGCCAGCAGGGAAATGATGGAGCTTTGTAAGAAACAGGAAGATGCCCTCGTATAGTGTATCTAAATAAGATAATACTGGAACAGATAAAGGAAGCCGGGGAGGTGGGTGGGCGTGTGTAGATCTGCAGCTCTACATGCCAAGAACATATGCATACTGGTAAGTAGCATATTCCGTTCGAGGCATATGAGCTGCAGATTACACACTTTTGCATAGATTGTATAGCAGTCCCACGTCTAGCGTCGGCCACCATTATCTGTTGCAGTAGACTGAAATAAGGTTTTGAGTACAGCTTGGCCCATACTGGCTTGTTGTTTCGTTTGCACATCTACACAGTAGTGTTTAGTGAATGTATGTGGTGTAGACCATGTAGCTGCTTTGCAGATATCATCTAATGGAATGTTGCCTAAGAATGCCATAGAAGCCCCTATTTTTCTTGTAGAGTGGGCTCTAGGAGGAACAGATAAAGTGTGTTTTGCTTTGTGGTAGCAAATTTGTATGCATTTAACAATCCATCTGGCTATCCCGGACTTAGATAGGTGATTGCCTTTGAGTGGTGGTGAGAAAAACGAAAAGTTGTTTGGTTTTCCGAAAAGGTTGTGTTCTTTCAATGTAATAAAGCAATGCTCTTTTAACGTCTAAAGTATGAAGAGCTCTTTCTGCGACTGTGTGGTTTCGAGAAGAAAACGGGCAACTCCACAGATTAAGGTGGAAGGGGGGAAATTACTTTAGGGATGAATTTAGGATTAGTGCGGAGAACCACCTTATTATGATGCATTTGTAAGAATGGTTCCTGAACAGTCAGGGCTTGTAGTTCACTAACTCTTCTTAGAAAAGTTATGGCCACTAGGAAAGCAACTTTCCATGTTAAGAATTGTAGCTCACATTTATGCAGAGCTTCAAACAGAGGCCCCATCAGTCGTGTGAGCACGACATTTAAATTACACACAGGGGATGGTGGAACTCTGGGAGGAATTATCCTTGTGAGGCCTTCTATAAAGTCTTTGATGGCGGGCACTCTAAATATTGTCTATTTTGTAGGTTTGCTGCTATAGCAGCAAGGTGTAGCCGAATAGACGTGTAGGCTAAGTTGCACCTTTGTAGGTGTAGTAGGTAGGTTATGATGTGTTGGTTAGACACATCTAGGGGATTGATGGTATTGTTGTGGCAATATATCACAAATCGTTTCCACTTGGCTGCCTATCATACAGTCAGGAGGAAGGTTAAGGTAACCAAATTCTAAGATTTCAGGAGCCAGATCACCAAGGTTCAGCTGAGCTGGGTCTGGGTGTCTGATCTCTCCACGGTTCTGGGTTAAGAGGCGTGGTGAGAGGTGTAATCTTTGGTGCGGGACTACTGACAGTTCCAACAATGTGGTGTACCACGGTTGTCTGGCCCAAGTTGGAGCAACTAGAATTAGAGTCAGTGAGTGTTGCTGTAGTTTGCGCACCACCAGTGGTATGAGTGGGAGAGGCGGAAAGGCGTACGCAAATCTGCCTGACCAGTTCATCCTTATTGCATTTCCTTTGGATAATGGGTGTGGGTATCTGGCGGCAAAGCTTGGGCATTTGGCGTTTCATGGGTGGCGAAAAGGTCTATTTGTGGTTGCCCCCATATCTGAAAGTATGGTTGGAGAACTTGTGGATGGAGTTCCCACTCGTGAATCTGTTGTGTTTGACGACTTAACAGATCTGCTATGGTGTTTTGGACTCCTGGGATGTGTTGGGCTAGGAGAAATATATTCTGAGGTATAGCCCACCTCCATATGTTTTGTGCTAGCTGGGAGAGCTGCAGAGAGTGTGTCCCGCCATGTTTTTGGATGTAGTACATGGCTGTCATGTTGTCTGTGCGGACTAAGACAGCCTTGCCCGATATTTGTTTTTGGAATGCTTTTAAGGCTTGGAATATGGCCAGTAATTCCAGGTAATTGATGAGGAATAACTTTTGTTGAGGTGTCCACTTGCCTTGCATGGTGTGATGTAATAGGTGAGCTTCCCAGCCGGAGAGCGATGCGTCCGCTGTCATGACAATCTGAGGAACTGGCTCTAGGAACTGTCGCTCCTTGGAAAGGTTTTTGGTGTTCCACCACTGCAGAGAGCGGTGAGTGCGATCGTCTACCAACACTAGATCTGTTAGCTGACCTTGAGCCTGGTTCCATTGTCGTGCTAAGCACTCCTGTATGGGACGCATCTGGAGTCTTGCGTGAGGCACTATGAAAATGCAAGAGGCCATCATCCCTATGAGCTGCATGAACACTCGAGCTGGGAGAGAGTGATGCTGCTGAAATTTCGGTAGGAGAGCGAGAATGCTTGCTATCCTTGCTGGACTGGGATAAGCTAACGCTTTTGAGGCGTTTATTGTGACGCCGAGGTATTGTTGTGCGTGAGAGGGTTGCAGATGAGACTTGGTGTGGTTTACTGTGAACCCCAGGTCGTCGTGTAACTGGATAGTCGCGCAAGTGTGACGAACACACTGGTTGTAGGAGCTGGCTTTTATGAGCCAGTCGTCGAGGTATGGGAAGACGTGAATGTGTTGCCTTCTTAGATGGGCTGTGACTACTGCTAGGCACTTGGTGAATACCCTTGGTGCTGTTGTGACTCTGAAAGGGAGTACTTTGAATTGATAGTGTTGCCCTTCCACTACAAACCGGAGATATGGTCTGTGAGCAGCGTGTATAGGAATATGTAAATAGGCGTCCTTGAGATCTAAGTTGGCCAGGAAGGAGTAGTTTCTTACCTGTAACTCCAGTTCTGTAGTGGGGGTATCTCTGTTATAGTCATAATCTATGAATAATCCCCGCCCATGTCCGGGGACCCCGGAGCAATCAAAAATATCTCTTAAGCTGTCCCGCATTTGCAAACCTGCAAAGACACTTAAGAGACAGACAAAATAATACAGCCTAATCACCACAAGGCTGCACTGGCCAGCACTTCCTCTGAAGTGAACACAAAAGCCAAAATAAAGTTGAAATGTCATTTTTATTCACATTTGACATGTTCCTTTATTATCACACACTCCCTTCACCAAAATCCCTTTAAACAATAGAGAGGAAGGGGTGGACAGACAAGCCCTATAGGCTGTCATTATGTGTCTGCTAAAGGGATACCGTGCCTTTAAGAAACTCTCCAGAGACCCCCGGTATCCCAGGATGCACAGCCAACACAAGTTACTTTCAGTTCTTTTTGAAGGTGTACAACAACAGGCCTGATACCGTCAGGTTACTCCACCGGGGAGGAGGGAGGGTCGCTTATGACTATAACAGAGATACCCCCACTACAGAACTGGAGTTACAGGTAAGAAACTACTCCTTCTGTAGTAGGGGATCTCTGTGTATAGTCATAATCTATGAATAGAATGGCAAGCCCATCCCAACCAACAAGAAGCGGTGGAGTAAGACCAACCACCAACAAATCACTGTGCAAACAAATTCCTTAGCGAAGCCTGTCCAACCTGCGCATCTGCCCTAGCATCAGAGTCCAGGCAGTAATGCTTTGTAAACGTATGGACTGACTTCCAGGTGGCAGCCTTACAAATGTCAGCAATGGGAACATTCCTAAGCAAAGCGGTGGTAGCCGCCTTTCCTCTAGTCGAATGTGCTGTAGGCTTACCCCCTAATGTTTTATTAGCTTTTTGGTAACAAAGCTGAATACAGGAAACAATCCATCTGGAAATGGACTGCTTTGAGGTAGCTAAACCAGTTCTTACCGAACCATAATTAACAAACAGTTGATCCGACCTGCGGATATCTTTTGTCTTATCCAGGTAGAATTTCAACACCCTACGCACATCAAGTGAATGCAGAGACCTCTCCGCCGGAGAGGAAGGATGCTGAAAAAACGTAGGCAAAGTTATCATCTGATTCACATGGAAATCTGATATCAACTTAGGCAAAAATTTAGGATGGGTACGCATCACTACTTTAGAAGCATGGAAAACAGTATACGGCTCTTGGCAACACAGAGCCTGAATCTCACCCACCCTCCTGGCCGATGTAATGGCTACAAGGAAGGCCGCCTTCCAAGACAAATGCTGCAGCGAAGCCTTATGAATAGGTTCAAAAGGCTCCCTCATCAATCTAGATAACACCACATTCAATTCCCAAGGTGGAGAAGGCCTTCTAACAGGGGGAAACACCTTACGCAAACCCTCCAAAAAATCCTTAATCACAGGGATTTGAAAAAATGAGGTTTGAGAAGGGCCCTTCCTATACGCAGTCAGAGCTGCGAGATGAACCTTAATAGATTGGAAATTAAGCCCAGACTGAGCTAACTGCAGCAGATAAGGCAAAATAACGTCTTCTTTACAGGATGTAGGGTCAAAGTCCTTCGCCTTGCACCATAAGCAGAATCTCTTCCACTTATAGGCGTAGGAGGTCCTCGTAGACGGTCTCTTAGCCTCTTTTAAGATCTCCATACAGTCCTGAGGCAGGTTCAAGTGTCCATACTGCACTAGCTCAGGAGCCATGCTGCCAAACTCAATGACGAGAGATTGGGGTGAACCATCTGCCCTCCGAACTTCGTGAGGAGGTCCGGCCGGCACGGCAGGCGCCGGTGCGGCAGAACAGACCGGTGAAGAAGGTCGGTGAACCACCATTGTCTCGGCCACTCCGGAGCAATCAGGATCATTCTGGCTCTGGATTGCGACAGCTTGATCAGCACCGCCGGAATCAGGGGAATGGGTGGAAAGGCGTAGAGAAAGCTGTTGGACCAGCTGATCCATAGTGCATTCCCCAGCGTCCCTGGTTGGTAGTACCTGGACGCGAAGTCGCGGCATTTGCTGTTTTCTGCCGTGGCGAATAGATCTATATCCGGAGTGCCCCATTCTGCGAAGACGTCTCTTAGCACGTCGTCGTTTAGCACCCACTCGTGGTTCTCTTGAACGAGTCTGCTGAGCGCGTCTGCTTGGGCATTCTGCACTCCCGGCAGGTGGGTCGCCGTGATCGTCAGATTCCTGGCCACCAGCCAGTTCCAGATCGCCTGTGCCTCCCGAGACAGGGTGCGTGACCGGGAGCCCCCCTGCTTGTTGAGGTAATACATGGTCGTAGTATTGTCCGTCTGAACCAGCAGGGAGGACGTCCTGAAGGAGGGATGGAACGCCTTCAAGGCCAAGTGTACTGCTCTGAGTTCCAAAAAGTTGATATGGTAGGTCGTCTCCATCTGCGACCATATCCCCTGAATCTGAAGAGGGCCCGAATGCGCTCCCCAGCCCTGGAGAGACGCATCGGTCACTATGGTCTGGGCCGGAATGTCCTTGTGAAAAGGGGTCCCCTTGCAGACATTCTCTGGGGAACACCACCATTTCAGAGACTGCCGAGCGTGCTGAGACAACTGGATCTTGTCCTCCCAACGCCCCCTCCTCTGGTCCCATTGATCCTCCAGACATTCCTGCAGGGGCCTCATATGCAGACGTGCATTGGGGGTGAGGAAGATGCAAGAAGCCATCGACCCCAGTAATGAAGACACCGTCCTCACCGTAGGAGAGCGGGCTGAGATGAGATGCAGAGCCTTCCCACGGATCGATAAGCGTCTCTCCTCCGAAGGACACACGCTTGCGGTCAAGGTATTGACTGAAGCCCCCAAGTACTGGAGACACTGCACAGGGATCGGCACTGACTTCGTCATGTTGATGTGCAGCCCCAGACGGTGAAGCAAAGCCGCCGTCCTGTTGAAATGGCACTGGGCTTCCTGATAAGTGGACGCTTTGATCAACCAGTCGTCCAGGTAAGGGTACACAAACACCTTGGTCTTCCGCAGGTGTGCCGCGACCACTGCCATGCACTTGGAGAACGTCCGTGGCGCAGACTTCAGGCCAAACGGGAGTACGGAATACTGGTAATGGTTGTTGCCTACCAGAAACCTCAGGAATTTGCGATGCTTCGGTGCGATCGGCACATGAAAGTAAGCGTCCTGCAGATCTATGGCGCACAGCCAGTCTCCTCGATGCAACTGAGGGTAAATCTGATGCAGGGACAACATACGGAACTTTTCTCGGCGGATCCACCTGTTTGCTTGACGCAGATCCAGAATAGGCCTGAACTCGTTCTTGTCTTTTTTTCTTACGAGAAAGAACCGTGAGTAGAGACCTTTTCCTTTTTGCCTCAAAGGAACAGCTTCTATCGCCTTCTTTTTTAATAGAACGTCCGCCTCCCGCTGGAGCTCCCGCACCATGTAAAGGGAGCGCACTGGTGGAATCTGTGGAGGCGAACTGATGAAACGAAGACAGTAGCCATTGCAAACAATATTCAGCACCCACTTGTCCTGTGTTATTGTCCTCCACTCTGCCAGGTAGTGTTGAATACTTCCCCCCACCGGAGCGGGTAACGGATGAGGGGGATGTAACTTTTCAGGGCTTCGACCCGGACGGGCCTTTGTTCCCCGCCGAGGACTGATGCTGGCCTCTGCCCCTCTGGCGCTTCTGAAAGGGCTGCCTCTGGTACTGCTGCTGTTGCTGGGGCTGTTGCTGGGGGCCCGACTGACGCCCTTGGCCCCTCTGCTTGGTGTAGCGCCTGCCCGAGGAACGGAAGGACCTCCTCTGCTCCTTAGGCCGCTCCAGCCCCACCGCCTTCAGAGTCTCCGCCCCAGCCTTCATGCGGGCCATCTCGTCATCCGCATGCGACCCGAATAACGTCGTGCCAGAGAATGGTAGATTGGCGATCTTCTGCTGCGCTTCCGGCTTGAGCGGAGTCAGCCGCAGCCAGGAATGCCTCCTCATATGTATGCCGTGGCAGTACCCATGGGCTGCCAACAACGACACGTCCCCCGCCGCACTGATGATCTGATTAGAGACCATCATGCCCTCGTTCAGCACCTCTTGAAAATCCTCCCTCTTGTCTCTGGGCAGGGAGGCCGCGAACTGTTGCAGGGAGTCCCAAAGAGACCTGTCATAGCGCCCCAACAGAGCGGAGGCGCTAGCGGCCTTCATTGCAGTAGCCGACGTGGAGCACATCCTCCTCCCCAAGGAGTCCATTTTGCGACTCTCCTTATCCGGGGGAGCCGTGGAGGAAGGCGTCGTAGAGTGTTGCTTACGAGCCGCCGCCACGATAACAGAATCCGGTGGGGGGTCCACTCTGAGGAACGCCGGATCCGAGTCAGGGGCCCTGTACTTCTTTGACAGTCTCGAGGGCGCCGGCTTCACCACAGCCGGCGTTAAGAACACTTCCATCGCAGGTTCCTCCAGTCCTGGGACCAGCGGGAGGAGGGGGCGCGACAGATGTACTTTATGCAAAGTCTCAAAAATCACAGACGTAGTGGGAATAGGGGTAGTCACTGATATCCCCAACTTCGCAGCCCCTCTCAGTAACACCTCCTGGAACGCGGCAATGTCATCCACTGGAGAGACGCGGGAAGGAGGCGTCTCTGACAGCGAGGGCGAATACTTGCCAGCCCCCGGAGAGTACGTGCCCCTCGACCCTCTGGAACGGGACCGATACCTCCGTCGACCATGTCCAGAGCGAGTGGAGGATCTGCGCCTACTCCGTGATCGCCTGCGAGGGCGAGAGCGAGATCTCTGCCGGTGAGGGACCCTCGGGGGAGGAGGCGGTGGCTGCGGTGGTGAGGCAGGCAGCTGAGGCACGGGCAGAGGCAGCGGAGGAGGTGGAGGAGGAGGAAGAGGAGGCGGAGGAAGAGGAGGAGGCTGAGGAGGAGGAGGCAGTGCAGGCACCGGTGGAGGTGCCGGTGGAAGGTCAGGCACCGGAGGCAAAGGAGGCCGCTGGGTACGCAGCGGGGTCAGATGGTCTGAAGCCCCATCACTTCTAGCCGGAGAGCCCCCATCATCATTGTCCGGGCTCGCGGCCACTCTCCTCTTCTTGGCGGGCCTGTCCCGCGGGGAAGCCACCGAAGGCGAACGTCCGCGCCTCCCCGATCCTCGACTGGAGATCGTAATCACCGAGGACGTATTCCCCGATGTCTGGGACGTCGAACTGTACCTTGACCTCGAACGGCGTCTCTTTGCCCTCGACGACGAGTGCCGCCCCGCAGTCGATCGTCCTCTCGACGTCGAACCAAGTCTCCTCGACGTCGACCTATGCCTCCTCGGAGTCGAGCCCCGCCTTGATCGCCGTCGCCGGGGTGTCTGCCTCGACGTCGACTGTCTCCTCGACGCCGACTTCTGGCATCTCGACGTCGACCGCCGGTGCCTCGGCGTCGACTGCTGCGATCTTGACGTCGATCGTTGGTATCTCGACGTCGATCGTTGATGTCTCGACGTCGATCGTTGGTATCTCGACGCCGATCGTTGGTGTCTCGACGTCGATCGTTGGTGTCTCGACGTCGACCTGCGTCTCGGCGTCGACCGCCTCCGCTTCGACGGCGGGCGCCGGGATCTCGGCGTCGACTCCGTCAGCGTCGAGCCGTGGGTAGACGGCGGCGAGTGCAGTCCATGGGGCTCGGTACGACGTCGATGTGTTGTCGACGTCGACCGTGACACCTGCGACGGCGACCCGGTCCCGGGTCTCGCCGGCCCCTCCCTCGACGTCGAACGCCGAGGCTGCCGCGACCCAGAGCCCTGGATCGACGGCGAACATACCGGTGCCTTCTCTCTCGCCGTCGTCGTCGCCGCCTTCGACGTCGAACGCGACCTACCAGCCGGTAGGTGTCGTTTCTGCCCCTTTTTCTGCCCGGAGGTCCCTCCAGGGGCTGAAGCATGGGCGGAGGAGGGGGAATGGGACCCTCCATGCCCTGAAGTCTCACCGGTCCTCTGCTTCTCCTGTCCCTGAAGGCGAGTCTTCTCCCGGTCCCTCAGGGTCCTTTTCGAAAAGGTGCTGCAGATGTCACAGGCAGCTGGGACATGTGAGGGCGACAAGCAGAGGATACACACCTCATGTGGGTCCGTCTTAGCCTTCTTCCTCCCACACTCAGGGCATTTATCGAATAAAGCCATGCTGAGAGTGGGCCAAAACTGCTCCAGATTGCAGGCAGTAGTAGGCAAAGGCTTTAGACGTCGAATGAAACCACTTTTAATCCAAAAAATCCGATTTTAATCAATTAAACCACCCAAAAGGGTAGAGCTCAAGCTCCAGGGTCCTGCTAGCAGGAGCCGGAAAAAAGAACTGAAAGTAACTTGTGTTGGCTGTGCATCCTGGGATACCGGGGGTCTCTGGAGAGTTTCTTAAAGGCACGGTATCCCTTTAGCAGACACATAATGACAGCCTATAGGGCTTGTCTGTCCACCCCTTCCTCTCTATTGTTTAAAGGGATTTTGGTGAAGGGAGTGTGTGATAATAAAGGAACATGTCAAATGTGAATAAAAATGACATTTCAACTTTATTTTGGCTTTTGTGTTCACTTCAGAGGAAGTGCTGGCCAGTGCAGCCTTGTGGTGATTAGGCTGTATTATTTTGTCTGTCTCTTAAGTGTCTTTGCAGGTTTGCAAATGCGGGACAGCTTAAGAGATATTTTTGATTGCTCCGGGGTCCCCGCACATGGGCGGGGATTATTCATAGATTATGACTATACACAGAGATCCCCTACTACAGAAGTCGCCCTGTGAAAGTAGAGGGAGGACTTGCTGAAGTGTGACCATGTGGAAGTGGTCTGATTGTATGTACCTGTGTAGTGGTCTGAGGTCTAGAATAGGTCTCAGAGAGCCATCCTTCTTTGGTATGAGGAAATATAGGGAGTAAACTTCCTTGTTTTGTTGGTGCAGGGGAACTAGTTCTATTGCACTTTTTTGTAGTAAGGAAATCACCTCTTGTTTGAGGAGTGACAAATGGTCTTCTGACATTGGACGCTGTTTGGGTGGAATGTTGGGGGGGGGGGGGGGGGGTAGAGGTAAGTTCGAGACAGTAACCTGATTGCACTATTTGTCGCACCCACCTGTCTGTGGTGATGTTGGTCCAAAACAGGAAGGAACTGCTGTAGTCTTCCCCCGACAGGAGTGGAATGGTCCGGGGGAAGCAGAGGGAAGTCATTGGGCAGGGGTGGAGGCAGAACGGGTGTTCGTCTTGCCTCTGCCTTTGTTATTGCTACCTCGGTATCCTCCTCTGTGGTAACCTCTGGTGAAGGTGGATTGGGTGGGAGACTTGGAGGTGGATGGGGTGTCAGACGAGTATCCCCTGGAGTTGCCCCTGTAGGATGAGCGACGAAAAGAACGCCTGGGAGCTTGTGATTGCAAGGCTCCCATTGATTTGGCTGTATCTGTGTCCTTTTTCATCTTCTCAAGGGACGCATCAACATTAGGGCCAAAGAGGTGTTGCTGGTCGAATGGTTTATTTAGTACAGAGCTTTGCACCTCAGGTTTAAACCCAGAAATGCGTAGCCTCGCGTACCTGCGAAGAAGGACGCTTGTGTTCACTGCTCTGGACGCGGTATCTGCTACATTAAGAGCACACCTGATAGAGGTGTTGGTGATAACTTAACACCCTCTTGTATTAGGTCGTTGGCCTTATGTTTGTATTTGTCCGGGAGGTGTTGGAGCAGGGACTCTAACTCATCATAGTGAGCCCTATTGTATCTGGCTAACAGGGCTTGAGTATTTGCGATGCGCCAAATATTAGCTGCCTGGGACGCTATTCTTTTGTCAGAGAAGTCCAGGAGTTTAGACTCTTTGTCGGGTGGAGCTGCATCACCTGTTGTCTGCGAATTAGCCCGTTTCCTAGCATTTGAGACGACCATGGAGTCTAATGGAACAGGGCCCCTAATGTAAGCTGGGTCTGTAGGGGCAGCTTTGTATTTCTTCTCAATTATAGGATTGATGATTCTAGTCCTGACAGTGTCTTTAAATACTTCTGTAGCGTGTTTAATCACCCCTTTGAGCATGGGCAAAGTGGATGTGGACCTTTAGGTGGTGTCGAAAGTATCCATTAAATAAATCATCTTCGACTGGTTCTGTATGGAGGTCGACCCCGTGGTACTGGGCAGCCCGGTGTATTAGCTGATTAAACCCCGTGGTATCTTTTGGTGGTGAAGGCCTAGAGGGGTAGATGTCCTCTTGTGGGACATCAGGCGTATTATAGTCATCCCAGAGGTCAGGGGAGCCTGGAGGACTGGGGTCATCTATTGGCATGTTGTTGCCACCGTCCCCTGTGTCATCATATGTGTCATCATCTACTGGTGGAGGGGATGGCGTAGGAGACCTAGGTGGGGAGGGGGGGGTGGAGGTGGAGAGGGTACCCTAAGAGGTGATGTGGCTATATCCCTCTTTTTAGGTGGTGGAGCTGGTGCAGGCATGTCCAGTGGTCTTTTTCTGGGACCGAGAGTCAATTGACCGTTTTTAGGGTCTTTAATTAAAGTTTTTTGTTGAGGGTCTGGTTGAAAAAGCTCCTCTAAAGAAGTTTGGGTGTTCGGCGTCTGCATCGAGGGCTTTTTCGGCACTGGCTGCGGAGCTGTTTTGGGCTTGGAACCATGCGATTTGTCGGTCTCTGTATTTTGTTCGGTGTCAATGCTTTTTTCGGCTCCGAAGAGCGCGAGTCCGAAAATTTGGGGAGTGGCTTCTTTGTCGGCTCCGAGTGTTTTCTCAGTGCCGGGGAGTCACCAGTTAGAGTCTTCGGTCCAGAAGGCTTCGGGGTTTAAGTAGTAGTCGGCCCAGAGGATGGGTGCGGCTTCTTTTTCGGTGCCGATGATTGGGTTTGGGCACCAGTAGCAGGCAGACTCGAGCCCGAGTCGCCGGAAGGCTTGGTAGGCTTCTTTGCCGGGCCCGAGGGCGGAGCATGGGAAGCAGTGTGCCGGTGTGCACCTGAGCCCGAAGGCGGAGGTGTGCCCGAAGCCTTTGTTGTTGTAGGGAGTGGGTCGGGGTCGACGTCTGTACTTCCGACCCGTTGAGCTGGAGTCACTTCTTCGACGGAGTCATCGGCTTCAGAGGCGCTGATGAGCTCTTCTTCGACCCGCTCCTCTGGCACATCGACACCCTCGTGGAAGATATCGTCGGGGATCTAACTCGACGAGCGAGCCATGGTCCTTTGAGCTCGTCGATCCCGGATGGTCTTCTTCGAGCGGAAGGAGGCACAAGCGGGACAGTCTCTAGCCTCGTGCTCGGGAGAGAGGCAGAGGTTACACACCTCATGCAGATCGGTGTGGGGAAACTTCGACCCACATCGAGGACACTTCTTAAATGGCGTCCTTTCCATGAGCCAGATGCCAAGGCTCGGGTCGGCCCGAAGGCCTGCTTCAACAACCAGAATGGTAGATTGGTAGAGATGCGCGCCGATTAGGGGTCGCGTTCAAGACAATACCGTCGAAAAGGTGAAGGATTGCGCGTCAAAACTGGAATCAGTAACGGTTCCGAACTGGAGCGTGAAAAACACAGACGAACCCAATGGCGGAAAAAAACAATCTGAGGATGGAGCCGAATACCTCGTGACTTCCAAAGACTTTCCAGGACAAAAAGAAGTGCAAACATCCGGACCCAACACCAGATGGCGATCTATGCAAAAGTGTGTAATCTGCAGCTCATATGCCTCGAACCTACAGTTCTCCAGCACTGTAATCTTTCATAAATTCACATGCTTGGATCATTCCCAATCGCCAGACTGAGAATCCCTGCTAGCTTTAAATAGCAGTTAACAGTGTTAAAATGGCCATACGGCGCAACAACGGTTTAGTAGCACATCCACCTCATTTAAAAGCATCAAAACGTAAGCCAATTTGGTGAAAGCGCCGAGTGCTCGCACTGTCCCTAGAGGGCACCATAGCTTAGATTTCATATAATGTGTAAAGAACTTATGACCGAAGTGAGCCTCTGACTGGGGAGGGAGCGTTGCATGTGAATATATAAAAAGCCAACGCTGGAGAACTGTAGCAATAGGTCAGTAACACATTTTTTCTCCATCACTGGATCGTTCATACATTCACATGCTTGAATCAGACCTGCAAGCAGTACATAACATTTAAATAATGCTTGTTCCACTTCAGATTTAGCTGCTACAGCCACATCTAGGGAGTAATGCCTGGAGAAGGTATGCCTGCTTTTCACGTGGCTGCAAAGCAAACGTCTAGCAAAGATATGCCAGCATACAGTGCTGCAGGCAACGGAATACTTCTAGTAGAGAGCGCCCTTGTTCTGCCCTGGAACGGACGATTAACATTGTGTTAAAAAGTGATAAAGGCAGACAGTCAACATGCAAGCCCTCGCTAAGGTAGCGGATGGCCTTTTCAGGATGGACAAATTAGACTGTAGAATAGAATTTATTTGAAGAATGCAAGTCCTTCGTTTTGTCCATGTCGAACCTGCTGCACCTGCAGAAGAACAAGATACTTACCTTTGGTAATGATATATCTGGTAAAGACACAGTCTAGCCGCAGATTTCTTAACTTAGAATATCCCCAGGCATCAGACTGGATCCGGAAAACTTTTTCCCAGCAGGGGGCGGCGTCGCCGGGCTCTGTCCTGACGTTGTCTACGGAAGTGACGTCAATGGAGCCATGAGTTGCACCCCCCCCCCGGCACGCTGATGTCAGTTTTCTTCTGTGAAACTTTTCCACGCCACAATGCAGAGCCACTACAAAAACTGTGAGAGAACAGTAACAATGTGCCAAAAAAGACCAAAAATCTTTGAAACAACAATGACAAGAAATCATATAATGATGAGAAACATCATCATGGTAAAAGAGCACTCAAGACTTGAAGGTACCATGTTGAAAGAGTACTCAACACTTGAAGGGAGCGAACAGAGCACCCGCCCCTAAAATTGTCTCGCCAAAGCAAAGAGCCGTGCTTACCCTAAGCGGCAACGGTATTGGAAATGAATAGGATGTCAAACAAAGGACAGTTGGCAACCACGGGATGAAACGGTATGAAGGACAGTCTGAAACTACAGGACTTAACTGTAAGGGACAACAAGGCTGGAACAACGACTTATGGCAAGTGACCGACAGAGAATGTTCACTAACCCCCCCCTCCCCTCCCATGGCCTATGAACTGCAGCGTAGTCAAATAGAACCTCAACCCAATTGACTGCAGCATAGACAAGGAGACCCCAAAGTAATGGGGAGAAACAGAAGAGGGCGAAGAGAAGGCAGATGAACATGAGAATCGCCACGCTGGAAGAACCACGGTGGAGGGGCTTTGAAAGGCACATAACTTAGCCACCCAAAAATGAGAATGGGTGGAGAGCCAATGTGCCAAAACAGAATGACACATCCTGCCCCAGAGGTAGGTGAACTAGAGAACCCCTCAGGAAGACTAAGGCCACCTGTAAGGCGGCATGTGGGCAGAACCCAACTTGGGAAGGTCCTTGCAGAACGGGGAGTATGGACGGGTATTAAGGAATCTGCGGCTAGACTATCTCTCTACCAGATACATTGTTACCGAAGGTAAGTAACTCGTTTATCTGATAGAGACATCTAGCCACAGAGTCCTTAACTTAGAATAGATACCAAAACATTGGAGGAGGGTCTGCAACCGAAACCCACCAAGTTCCCAAGGGAATTAGTCTGTCAAGCATATTGACTGAAACAAGGTGGGGACAGCAATGCCAGTGTGGCTGACACCAGACCCATAAAGCGCAGCAATGCCAGTTTAGCCGACATCAAACCATGAAGCTCAGGGTGAAGCATGAGCAAGGGAAGCAAGATACCTCAATCCGTCAAAGGACGGTACGAGTTCACTGTCGCCAGACAGGGACGAAATGAAATCACAGGACCAGAAAGGTCAGTGCACAATGGCGGAACGCAATAAACTTCTACGATAAGAGGGAAACTAAGTATAGGATCCCCAGCGCCGTAATAGACAAACCCCAAGCATAGGAACTTAAACAGTATGAGAGATTCAGAACACACAAATGCAATGACAGAAGCAGAAGTCATCATGCTGAGACATACAAACAACGACTACCAGGAGATACAAGGATGGGAATTACAAGAATAAACGGAACAGACAGTGTACCGTGAGAATCTCACCACACAATGCATAGACCCAATGAAACGTAACAGCAACAGCATGAGCACGTCGACAGAGAAGACGGGTGCAGCACCAGGTAGTCAACCAGCCAACCGTACCCACAGGTTCAATGACCAAGGGCCACCGGCAAGCCGGACACACCCAAAACTATCTTCCATGAGGGAGGGAGAGAGAAAAAAACAGAGCGGAAATCTGGGACAACCCCCAGAAAGCACAGCAGGGAAACCCCACATGCTTGCCCTAATGTGTGTGTACACAGCACATTGAAATACATGAAAATTAATGAAAGTGACAACCCAGGGGAACCTGGAAGAGTAACCCATGACAATAGAAAGTCTCCCAAGAGGTATCAACAGCAGTAGCAGGACATACAAGTCCATCCACTTAGAGAGAGCGACACCAATCCCACGACCGGGGAAGGAAGAACCAAGCCACCGCAATACAGGCAGGTATACTGCCCACCACACTAGACTGACACACACACACACACACACGACACCAACCGGCGACGGAATACGTCCGCTGAAAACAGCAGCAGAGGCCAGGAGGAGAAACGCCTGAGCCGGGTGCAGCAATGAACAGAAGAACGTGAGCAGAGGGCGGGAACCTGCAGAGGGAAACCAGGGGCCCAAGTTAAAACGCAACACAGAGCCGCCCCGGCGAAAACTGCACCGCCCATAGGCAAACCCCAGACAGGGTGCGCCCAAGCCTTTCCCAACACCATGGAAGTGACCTAGTTCTAGGACACCCCCGCGCCGCACGGCCACCAGCTGCTGCGTGTGCCTCCCTGCCTAACTGCCTCGCTGCCCGGCTGCCGCCGCGTGACCACACCCCCTCCTTCGAGCGGCGTGGTCCGTGCTCGCCGCTTCTCACCCTGGTGTCATCGTTGTTAGAATTGTTGTAAATTGTTTATTTTTGACTTCTGTATTGCCTGTTTTGCTGTTTGCTGTCCGTGTAGCTGCCCTCCGTCTTCCCTCCCCGCTCCCCGCCACCGCCGCTAACCCCGCCCCTTTTTTCCTTCTGTACCCTCCCCGCTCCCGCCTCCCAGCTGCTCCGCCCCCCCCGCGCACTTCGCCATATATGGCGACCGTGCGAACGCGCAGCGGTCACGCGCAGCGGGCGCGCCGATTGTGCGCCGAAGGCGCACCAAAGGTAAGCCCGTCTGCGCCCGTCCGCGACCGGACCGCGCCCAGTGCCAGGACCACGAGGACCCCGGCCGACCCGCCTGACGTACACCGCCGCCACCCTCATCGCACTCAACACCGGCCGATTCCCAGGATGCTACCGAGCCACCCCGAGACGCACCCACGGACCCTTCAGCTGTCACGCCTGCAAGTTCACCTGCATCCGGACCTGCCCGCCACCAGCACCTGGCAAGCCGAACACCAGCAGCAACCACCTCAAGTGCATCCTCCACAACACCCGCTCCGTCCACAGACACGCCATCGAACTCTGGAACCTCCTAGACACCACAGCCCCGGACGTTGCCTTCCTCACGGAGACCTGGATGAACGCCTCTTCAGCGCCCGACATCGCCATCCCTGAGGGCTACAAGATCACCCGGAGGGACCGCACCGCCAACCAGATGGGAGGAGGCATCGCCATCATCCACAGGAACACCATCCGTATCACGACCAGCACCGACAACTCCCTAACCACCGCCGAACACCTGCACTTGCAGATCCACACCGACCCGAAGACCACCCTCAGAGGCACCCATATCTACCGACCCCCGGGACCACGCACCCAATTCAGCGAGGACATCGCCGACTCCGTCAGCCCGCATGCCCTCCCCTCCGCTGACTACATCCTCCTGGGGGACCTCAACTTCCACCTGGAGAACAACAACGACCGCAACACCAGCACACTGCTCGACAACCTCGCCAACCTTGGACTCAAGCAACTGGTGTCCACCCCCACCCACCTAGCCGGACACACACTCGACGCCGTCTTCTCATCCAGCACAAACATCGCCTTCAGCCATGCCACAGAACTTCACTGGACGGACCACAGCTGTGTCCACTTCACCTTCAAAAGAACGACGATCCACCACCACCAGCAACAGGTTGCCCGTAGAAGCTGGAACAAGATCACAGCCGACCAGCTCGCCGCCTCCCTGAGCCAGCACCCTCCTGCCAGCTCAGCGAACCCCAGCCAGGCCGCCGAAAACCTCACGAAGTGGATCTGCAACTGCGCGGACGAACTCGCCCCTCTGAGGACCCCGCCCAGCAGACCCGGCAGCAAGAAGGCCCCATGGTTCACCGACGAACTCAAGAGCTCCAAGAAGAACTGCCGAGCCCTCGAGAAAGTCTGGAGAAGGGAACCAACACCGGACAACATGACCACCCTCAAGCTCGCCACCCGGAAGCACCACCAACTGATCCGCGCCGCCAAGAAAACTGCATTCAAAGACCGGCTGGACAACAACGCACACAACTGCAAAGAACTCTTCAACGTCGTGCAAGAGCTCTCCAACCCCAGCGCAGGAAACAACAACATCACCCCATCGCAAGACCTCTGCAACTCCCTCGCCTCCTACTTCCACAACAAGATCGCAGACATACACAACAGCTTCAGCATTCATCCGACGCACGCCACGACCACAGCAACGCCGCCCACCACCACCCTCCGCGCCTGGACTCCGATCAGCACCTAAGACACCGTCCGCATGATGAATTCCGTCCACTCCGGATCTCCGACCGACCCCTGCCCTCACCACGTCTTCAACAAGGCAGACGCTGTCATCGCACCCCACCTGCGGGACATTATCAACACCTCCTTCGACACCGCCACCTTCCCTGAGAGCTGGAAGCACGCCGAACTCAGCGCTCTACTCAAGAAACCCACTGCGGACCCCACCGAACTCAAGAATTACCGCCCCATCTCGCTCCTCCCGTTTCCAGCCAAAGTCATCGAGAAGACCGTCAACAAGCAGCTGGCCGCCTTCCTCGAGACAAATGGATCCCTCGACCCCTCACAGTCTGGCTTCCGAGCCAACCACAGCTACGAGACCGCCCTCATCGCTGCCACCGACGACATCAGAGCCTTGATGGACAACGGAGACACAGCGGCCCTCATCCTCCTAGACCTCTCCGCGGCATTCGACACGGTCTGCCACCGCACCCTAGTACAGCGCCTCAGCAACGTTGGAATCCAGGAGAAGGCACTGGAATGGATCATCTCCTTCCTCGACGGAAGGACACAGAGAGTCCGCCTACCACCGTACAAGTCCCACCAAAGTCATCTGCGGCGTCCCTCAAGGATCCTCGCTGAGCCCCACCCTCTTCAACGTCTACATGAGCCCCTCGCGGCCATCGCACGCCAACACAACCTCAACATAATCTCCTACGCCGACGACACCCAGCTGATCCTCTCCCTGACCAACGACCCCGCCGCCGCCAGAGCCAATCTGCACGAAGGGATGAAAGATGTAGCCGAGTGGATGACGACCAGCCGCCTGAAACTGAACTCAGACAAGACGGAGGTCCTCATCCTGGGCCCCTCGCCCTCCGCCTGGGACGACTCCTGGTGGCCCCCCGCCCTGGGCACCGCACCCAAACCGACAGACCACGCACGCAACCTGGGCTTCATCCTGGACTCCTCCCTCTCCATGACCAGGCAAGTCAACGCCGTCTCCTCGGCGTGCTTCAACATCCTACGCATGCTACGGAAGATCTTCTGGTGGATCCCCACCGAGACCAGGAAGACCGTCACCCAGGCCCTCGTCACCAGCCGACTGGACTACGGCAACGCCCTCTACGCCGGTACCACCGCCAAGCTCCAGAAGAGACTCCAGCGGATCCAGAACGCCTCAGCCAGACTCATCCTCGACATCCCACGAAACAGCCACATCTCCGGACACCTGAGAGACCTGCATTGGCTCCCCGTCAACAAAAGAATCACCTTCCGTCTCCTCACCCACGCACACAAAGCCCTTCACGACCAAGGCCCGATCTACCTCAACAATCGAATCAACTTCTACGCTCCCAAACGCCACCTCCGATCAGCCAGCCACGCCCTCGCCGCCGTCCCCCGCATCCGAAGAGCGACAACAGGAGGAAGGTCCTTCTCCTACCTGGCCGCCAAGACCTGGAACTCCCTCCCGACCGACCTACGCCTGACCCAGGACCACCTCTCCTTCAGGAAGAAGCTGAAGACCTGGCTGTTCGAGCAGTAAACGGCACCCCCCCCCCCCCCCAAGCGCCTTGAGACCCTACGGATGAGTAGTGCGCTCTATAAATGCCTTGATTGATTGATTGATTGGAAGAAGACAACACCGCAGGAAGAGAACACAGCCAAGACAGTAGCTCAAGGAATACCAAGGATCTCCTGTGATAGCGCACACACCCAGTGTGGACCCACATGTGGTGCCCGCCCAGAACACAGAAGAATCGATGCGGATCGGAAAAGGCGCCCACAGGGAGGCGTACCCACACCCAAGACAGCCAAGAGTGTCAGGGGCATAACAAAGGAGGAAGAACGAGCCAAATGACAGGCAGGAGGACGTGAAAACGCCATGGGGCGAGCCAGACACGGCAGAACCCCAGCAAGACACTGGAGCAGGTTGCGTTCACAGACCCATGAGAGTGCAACAGGCCAACAGTAGGCAGCAACACATAAGCTCCAGGAGAGGGCCACGACAGACCGTGACAGGAAGTATGGAGCAAAAAGAGATGCCCACAGCATAACCCATAGGGAAAAAGCCCCAGAGGGACAAAAAAGAAACTAAGAACTCCACGCGAGCCTCCTAAACTTCCTGTGCAAAGAATAGCAGCTACACAATAGCGAACGAATACCCCACATAGGGCACGTCACAGCCCTATAAAAAGCAAGGGACACACCTTGAGACAAGTTCACAGGCAGGGGTCAAAAAGAAACTTCTAAACAGCTGGCCCAGCTGTACCGAAGGAAGGAAAAACACGGCTGAACAGCCATACCAGCCATCTGGGAAATAACGACTTTAAACCAGAGACGTAAACGGAAAAGCAGTGACAATACTGCAAACGACAACACAAGTCCACCAAGAGGACTAAAAACCTGGCAGTCATGGAAATCCAGATAGGAGGCGCCGGACTGCCGAGTCGGCATGCTCATCAAACAGATGAACCCCTTCAAAGGGCAGATCCCTGAGTCGCTCCCGAACATGCTTGGGAAACATGCCATCGCGTAGCATCGCATGGCGAGGCAGAGCCACTGACCTGGCTATAGCTCGACCCACGGAGTTAGTGGTGTCCATGGCCGACTGGACGCAAAACTGTGCCATGTCGCAGCCATCCCGAATAAGCCGGACCAAGTCAGCATGAGGGCCCTCCGGCAAAGAGGGAAGGAGTTGTTCGACGGAATCATAAAGGGCAAAAGTAGCCCTAGCAAACAAGCAGGTCGTGTTCACAGACCGAAGACCTGAGTTGGTGGACGCAAAGACATTGCGGCCACACGACTACAACCACCTAGACTACCGAGTGGGAGGAAGCAACGGAGGAGAGGAAGGGAGCACTGCCTGCACTACAAGTCCTTGAGCCCTAGGATGGAGGGACAAACAGGCAGGGTCATCTGGAGCCAGGCGATGGCGATGTGCAATAGCACGATGTAGGAAAGTGGCTCTGTATATACGGTTCCCAAATATGTACAGTGTGCACGGAGTCTACAGTCCCCAGAGGTTTCGCAGAGGCTAAAGTTAGATATAACCTTACTCTCTAAAGTGGTAGCTTGGTCGAGCAGTAAGGCAGTATCAGAGGACAGTGTAAAGCATTTGTTGTACACACTCAGTCAGCAAATGGTCTCACACACTCAAGAACTGAACTCTAGGCCAACGGTTTGTATATAAAAATATGGTTGTTTTATTTTAGAACCAACAATAGGTATCAAAATATACTTTCTCAGAATGAGATGCTTTAGTTAAATACTTTGCAATAGGCAATTGACTTTTGAATGCAATAGTTACAGTTTGTTGCAATAGGCAACAAAATTTCAAACACAATAATACATTGAGCTCAATGGGAATTTCAAGTTAAATGCAATTGATTACTTTTAGGATTACTTTTCTAACTCCAGGACCGGATCCTAGATTAATTCCTGGGACAGTTCCTCGAAACAACATAACCGACAGAAGAACTTTCACAGAAAAACAGTCAATGGTTTCCAATGGAAGAAAATTCAAGTTATAGGTAAAGTATGTTCTTGTTACTTTTGTAATCCAGTGCTAGGCTCCTAGGTTCAGCATTGGGACATCTATCTAAGACAGGTAAGTAATTACGTTTTCACAGTTGGTGCGATTTTGAAAGAATATTTGTAGTTTGCAAAAATCGACACTCAGAAGAAATTTCACAGAAAAACAGTCAATGGTTTCCTATGGAAGAAAGGCAAATGCTACTTACCAGTATGCATCTGTTCTTGGCATGTAGAGCTGCAGATCTACACACTGTGCATAGATCGCCATCTGGTGTTGGGCCCGGATGTTTGCAGTTGTTTTTCCTCTTGGAAAGTCTTTGGAAGTCACGAGGTATGCGACTTCTCCTTTGGATCGTATTGCGCATGGGCTTCGGCTCCATCCTCAGATTGTTTTTTGCCAGCAGGGAAATATTGGAGCGTAGTAATAAGCAGTGAAGATGCCCATGTGTGCTGTATCTAAATAAGATAAACTGGAACAGATAAAGGTAGCCGGGGCGTGTGTAGATCTGCAGCTCTACATGCCAAGAACAGATGCATACTGGTAAGTAGCATTTGCCGTTCGAGGCATATGTGCTGCAGATTACACACTGTGCATACATTATATAGCAGTACTCGCTCCTAGTCGCGACCACCAGTATATGTTGCAGTGGTTTGAAACAATGTTTTGAGTACCGCCTGGCCCACACTAGCTTGTTGCTTAGTTTGCACATCTACACAATAGTGTTTAGTGAAAGTGTGCGGTGTTGACCATGTAGCTGCTTTGCAGATATCATCTAAGGGGATGTTCCCTAAAAATGCCATGGAAGCCCCTATCTTGCGTGTAGAGTGGGCTTTAGGGGGAACAGATAGCGTTAGTTTTGCTTTGTGGTAGCAAATCTGTATGCATTTAACAATCCACCTAGCTATCCCAGATTTGGAGATGGGGTTGCCTTTGTGTGGTGGTGCGAAAGACACAAACAGCTGTTTGGTCTTACGAAAGGGTTGTGTTCTCTCGATGTAGTAGAGTAAGGCTCGTTTGACATCTAGTGGGTGGAGAGCTCTTTCTGCAATGGTCTGTGGCTGCGAGAAGAATATGGGCAGTTCCACAGGTTGGTTTAGGTGAAAGGGAGAAATGACTTTAGGGAGGAATTTTGGATTAGTGCAGAGAACAACCTTGTTATGGTGCATTTGCAGAAAGGGTTCTTGAATGGCGAGTGCTTGTATCTCACTGACCCTTCTGAGGGAAGTGATGGCTACAAGAAAAGCAGTTTTCCATGTTAGGAATTGAAGTTCACATTTGTGTAGAGGTTCAAAGGGAGGCCCCATTAGTCTTGTGAGCACGATGTTTAGGTTCCACACATGTGAGGGTGGCACTCTGGGGGGAATTATTCTTTTGAGGCCTTCCATGAAGGCTTTTATGGCAGGTACTCTAAAGAGTGATAGATGTTGCCTGTTTTGTAGATAAGCTGCTATGGCAGCTAGGTGCAGTCTAATAGACGTGTAGGCTAGGTTGCAGGTGAAGTAAATAGCCTATGATGTGTTGAATGGACACATCTAGGGGATTGAAGTTATTGTTGTGACTATAGATCACAAAACGTTTCCATTTGGCTGTGTGCAAGCTCTAGTGGTAGGTCATCTAGCTTCTCTAATGACGTTCATACAGTCAGGGGGAAGATTAAGATAACTGATTTCTAGGATTTCAGGAGCCAGATCGCAAGGTTGAGCTGAGCTGGGTCCGGGTGCCTGATCTCTCCATGGTTCTTGTTTAGGAGGCGTGGAGAGAGGTGTAACTTTTGGTGTGGTACTACAGATAGTTCCAGCAGTGTGGTGTACCATGGTTGTCTGGCCCAAGTTGGAGCTACTAGGATGAGAGTGAGGGAGTGTTGCTTTAGTTTGCGCACTACTAGTGGAATGAGTGGGAGAGGCGGAAAGGCATAGGCAAATCTGCCTGACCAGTTCATCCATATCGCATTGCCTTTGGACAATGGGTGTGGATACCTGGCGGCGAAGTTTGGGCATTTGGCGTTTTCGTGGGTGGCGAGGAGGTCTATCTGTGGATGCCCCCACATTTCAAAGTAGGGCCGAAGAACTTGTGGATGGAGTTCCCACTCATGGATCTGTTGTGTTTGTCTGCTCTGCACAATAGTGTTTTGGACTTCTGGGACATGTTGGGCTAGGAGAAAGATGTTTTGGGGTATGGCCCATCTCCATATGCTCTGTGCTAGCTGAGAGAGCTGCGGAAAGTGTGTCCCGCCTTGTTTCTGTATATAGTACATGGCTGTCATGTTGTCTGTGCGGACTATGACGGTCTTGCCTGAGACATGTGTTTGAAAAGCCTTTAGGGCTAAGAATATGGCTAGTAACTCCAGATGGTTGATGTGGAGTAACTTTTGTTGAGGTGTCCACCTGCCCTGCATGGTGTGATGTAGTAGGTGAGCTCCCCAGCCGGAGAGCGATGCGTCCGCTGTCAGTACTATCTGAGGAATCTGGTCCAGGAACGGTCGCCCTTTGGAAAGGTTTTTGGTGGTCAACCACTGCAGAGAGCAATGGGCACAACGGTCTACCAACACCAGATCTGTCAATTGACCCTGGGCCTGGTTCCATTGGCGTGCTAATCACTCTTGGAGAGGGTGCATCTGGAGTCTTGCATGAGGTACTATGAATATGCAAGAGGCCATCATTCCTATAAATTGCATGAACACTCGAGCTGGAAGAGAGTGTTCAGGTTGAAATTTGGCGCTTAGGGCCTGAATGCTTGCTATCCTGGCAGGACTGGAATAGGCCAGCGCTTTTGATGATGATGATGAATTGGCTTTTATAAAGCGCAACTTACACTCCATGGAGCATCTTGGCGCTAGAAACATCACGTGTCATAGGTGAGAAGGGAGGGAGAGTTGTCCGAAAACATAAAGGAAAGTGGAGAAGTACTTAATACAGAGAGGGTGAGTGATATAAATTAAATTAACGCTAGGCATAGTGTGTCAGTGGCCTTAAAAATCCATGTTTTAAGGGCTTTTCGGAACAGATTCTCTGAATGAATCAGACGCATCTGGGGTGGGAGCTTGTTCCAGGCTCTAGCTCCTAGCACTCCGATGGATTTTCCACCTTTTGTGGTCCGTCTGAATTTGGGGACAGCTAATAGGTTTAAGTTGGATGATCTGAGTGACCTGGAGGGAGTGTATCTTCCAAACCTTTGGGATAGGTATGAGGGGCCCGACTGGTGGTATGCTCTGAAAGTGATGAGTAGGATTTTAAATAAAACTCTCTTATGAATGGGTAACCAGTGCAGGGTTTTGAGTGCCATGGATGCAGATGATTTCCTGGGTAGTCTTAGCACTAAGCGGGCAGCAGCATTCTGAACCATCTGCAATTTGTGTAAGACAGCTTTGTTGGAACCTGCATAGATGCTGTTGCAGTAATCTAGCCGCGATGTAATGAGGGCTACTGCTACCGTTTTTCTGGCTGTCAGGGGGAGGAGGTCAAAGAACCTTCTGAGGCCTCTAATAATGTTGAAACAGGACCCTGCCACAGTCCCTGCTTGTTTTTTGAAGGATAGGGCTTCATCAAACCTTATCCCGAGGTTGCGGGCTGACGTGATGGTATTAGGTGGAACTTCGGCGTCTTGGGGCCACCAGTTGTTAGGAGAAAAGAGGTTATTCTGACCAAAAGGGAGGATCTCAGTCTTGCCTGAATTGCATTTAAGGTGGTGAGTTCTCATCCATTCAAAGGTTGCGGTGAGACAAACTCTCAGATTTTCTTCTGCTTTAGTTGAGTTGTTGTCCAATACAAGGATGAGTTGGGTATCATCCGCGTAAGATATTGTACTGATGTTGAATGATGTAATCAGTTCAATCAAAGGGGACATATAAAGGTTAAAAAGGACCGGGCTCAAGCTTGAGCCTTGTGGTACCCCTGTTGTTAAAGTTTTTTCCTCTGAGCAATAGCTTCCTAATATGGTGATTTGTTTTCTATGGCTTAGAAAATTTTTCAGCCATTTGAAAGCGGTTCCTGTTAGTCCTGATTCTGCCAGGCGGCCAATTAATACGGGGTGTGAAACCGTATCAAAGGCCGCCGATAGATCGAGCAGGATCAGGACAGCCTTTTTTCCTTGATCCAGTGCCATCTTAAGTGTCTCTACAGTATGTAGAAGGGCTGACTCTGTGGAGTGTTTTGCCCTAAAACCTGCCTGGTTAGGGTGTAAGAGGTGATTTTCCTCCAGGTGTTTAGTCAGCTGTTTGTTTACTGCTGCTTCAGTCAGTTTGAATAGCAGTGGAAGCAGCGAGATTGGGCGAAGGTTAGAGAGTGTGGTGGGATCAGCTAGGGGCTTTTTCTGTAGCGGTTTTACAGCAGCACGCTTCCATTCAGATGGAATGACGGCAGTGGCTAGAGAGGAATTTATGATGGAATTTATAATTGGGTTTACCATGTCTACTAACATGTGGAGCAGCAGTGGGGGGCATGGATCAAAAGGGGAGCCTGATTTACATGAGAGGATAGCTTGTCGAGTTTCATCGAGGCTAATGGGGGCAAAGTTATTTAGCTGAGGTATACTGTTGGATAATTGTAGATTTTCAAAAGCGGGGGGTTCTGAAAGATCTGGGAAATCTTTGGTGATATTTAGTATTTTCATTTCAAAGTAGTTTGCTATGGAATTACAAAGTGTTAATGACGGTGGTATCTCCTGCCTGAGGATTCTGGGATTCATGAACTCGTCAACTATTTTGAAAATTTCCTTCTGTTTGTTATTGGATAAATTGATGACTTCTAGGAAATGGTCTTTTTTGGCATTTTTTATCATAAAATGATATTGTTTCCTAGCGGTTTTATAGGCGAGAGCTTCCGTAACATCATAGTTATGGCGCCATTTCTTTTCAAGGGATCTGATCTCAGTACGTTTGTTTTTTAGAACGGGGGAGAACCAGGATGCAGATTTTTTATTTTGTTTTTTCCGTAATTTTCCTGAATTTGCAGGACCACAGAAATCTGTGACCCATTTACAGAAGTTATTATAATCGGATTCAGTACATCCTGTAATGGACGGTTTAGATTCCTCTGCGATGTGGTGCAGATTAGGTGAGTTTGCAAGTTTTTTCCAATCTTTCTGTGTCGAGAAATCGATTTTTAGGTTGGCAGTGTTCGGACTTTTCTTTTTGGTTGTAAGTTTGAAAGGGATTAACCAGTGATCCGTCCATGTTTGGATGAGGGGGGTTTCGACAGTTAAGGTTTTGATGTTGGTACAAATACAGTCTAATATATGGCCTGCTTTGTGTGTGGGCATTTTAGTCAGTATTTCCAGCCCCAGTATATCAGTTAAGTCATTAAGCCATATTGTATTGGGGTCGTTGGGCTTGTCTAGGTGAAAATTTAGATCGCCTAAGACTGTGAAATTGGCATATTTCAGGGTTAAGGTGCTAAGTGCATCTTCGAAGCTTTCGAAGAAGCCGTTTTGAGGTCCTGGGGGGCGATAGATTAAGGCTCCCACGAAAGTGTTCTCCTCATTGATCTGAAAGCAGAATCCCATACTTTCTGCCCCTTTTACGTCCGAGAGTTCGAACGTCGAGCATTTCAGTGATTCGCGGTGGATAATGGCTAGTCCACCTCCTCTCAGTTCCTGTCTATCGGTCCTCTGAAAGAGGTATCCTTGGGGAACAGTTTCAGTTATGATTGGGTTGCACCATGGTTTAAGCCAGGTTTCCGTTATGAATAGTAGGTCAATGTTATTCTCTGTAATAAGGTCAAATATGTGCTGGCCATTTTTACATATTGACCTTGCATTGATCAGGGCTCCTCGGAGAGCGGTCGCGTTTTTCATAATGGGTGATTGTATTTCCGGGGTGAGGAGTGTTCTACAGATATGACAACATACAGGTCCTAACCACTTTTCGACATTAATCATGTTGTGACAGTGATTTTTTTTATGATTGAGGGCAAGTATTTGATCTCTTGTATAGGTAGGTATATGGTTGGTACATACCTTAGATAGGGCAGCATGATAGGCCCTGGGCCCGGCCGAGGCACAGACGGGCTTGCCTTAGGCGCGCCTTCGGCGCGCAAACGGCACGCCCGCTGCGCCCGTCCGCTGCGCGTCCGGAAATGACACATTATTTTATGGACAGGAAAGCGAGAAAGAGGGGGGCGTGTCCTCGTCAGGGGGCGTGTCCGAGCTTCGCGCCGGTGACGGCGGGGGAAGCCTTTCTGTGCTTTGTGACTCCGAGTCAGCGTTTATATCGGCTGCACGGGTGCATCAAAAGCGTCAATGAAGGTAGGCGAGTGACAGATAATAGTGCTAAAATACAATTTTTAAAGTGACTCTCAATATTTAAAAGTTTCTGGCCTAGCTCCCGGCTTCCGCCTCAGGAGACACGAAATGGTTGTGGGATGTGGGATTTGAGGTGTTTATGGTGGCACCGAGGTATTGTTTTATGTGGGACGGTTGCAGATGGGACTTTGCATGGTTTACTGTGAAGCCCAGTTCGTGAAGCAGTTGGATAGTGGCGTGAGTGTGTTGTACACACTGGTTGTATGAGCTGGCTTTTATGAGCCAGTCGTCTAGGTATGGGAAGACGTGGATGTGTTGTCTTCGCAAGTGTGCTGCCACTACCGCTAGGCACTTGGTAAACACCTGTGGTGCTGTTGTGACTTCGAATGGGAGCACTTTGAATTGATAGTGTTGACCGTCCACTACAAATCTGAGAAATTTCCTGTGAGCCTTGTGAACAGGAATGTGGAAATAGGCGTCCTTGAGGTCTAGGGTGGCAAGGAAGTCGTTTTGGGAGAGCAGGGGAAGTACCTGCTGGAGTATGACCATGTGGAAATGGTCTGAGTGTATATAGTGATTTAGGGGTCTGAGGTCCAGGATGGGCCTTAGAGTGTCGTCCCTTTTTGGTATGAGAAAATATAAGGAGTAAACTCCCATATTTTGTTGGTGGGCAGGAACTAGTTCTATCGCACTCTTTTGTAGGAGGGAGATTACCTCCTGCTTTAGAAGTGACAAATGTTCCTGTGACATTGGGTGTTGTTTGGGTGGAATGTTTGGGGGGGAGGGGGGTGTAGATGTTAGTTCGAGGCAGTAGCCTCACCAAATTATTTGTGTTACCCATTTGTCTGAGGTGATAGTAGTCCAGACAGGAAGGAAATTGTGGAGTCTGCCCCCGACTGGAGTGGGATGGTCTGGGGGGAGTGGAGGGAAGTCAGTGGGCAGGGGTGGAGGAAGAGCGGGAGGTGTTAGTTTTGCCTCTGCCTTTATTGTTGTTACCCCTGTAGCCACCTCTCTGGTAACCCCTAGTGAAGGTGGATTGGGTAGGGGCTTTATAGGAAGTGGAGGCGCTGTCGGAGGAGTAGCCTCTGGAGGTGCTTCGAAAGGAAGAGCGGCGAAAGGAGCGCCTGGGAGGGTGCGACTGTAGGGCTCCCATAGACTTTGCCGTATCGGTGTCCTTTTTCATTTTTTCCAGGGCAACGTCAACGTTTGGGCCAAACAGATGTTCCTGGTCAAAGGGGTGGTTGAGGATGGAAGCCAGCACCTCGGGTTTGAAATCCGAAATTCGTAGCCAGGCATGCCTACGGAGGACGACGCTGGTGTTAATTGCCCTAGAGGCGGTGTCAGCTACATCGAGGGCGCAGCGAATGGAGGTGTTGGTAATGGTTTTATCCTCCTGGATTAGTTTGTTGGCTCTATTCTTGTATTTGTCAGGGAGGTGTTGCATTATGGCTTCTAGTTCGTCATAATGTGCCCTGTCATATCTTGCCAAAAGCGCTTGGGTGTTTGCAATGCGCCATATGTAGACCTGCTGTGCAGCTGCTAACAAGAGGAAGACACCAATTGCTTTGGCCCCAGCCCTACCGGCCTGTCGACCCTCGAACCTGCTCCTGCTAAATCCGGGCATCTCCTGTGGCCCGCAACCTCACAAACCCCGGAGAACCTGGCTACCTTGTGACTCTGAGCATCTGGGACTCCCACGAGCAGTGGTACTGCTCAAAGCAAGTAACTGACCCCTGGCATCAGCCAGGAACCGCGAACCCTGCACACTCTGCACCCGGCAAGCCTGTGCTGGAGTGGACAAAGACCACGAGGACATCCCCCCGGCGACTGTGACCCCGAATCCGGCACCCAAGAACCCACCTCAATGCTCCTGACGCCTGCAGCCTCAGAACCAGGGACCCCCCCCAACCGTGATCAACAGAGGGTAAGATTTCCCGACACCAATAGGCACCCGGCGCCCTGCGGCCCCCTGTTCCCAACTCCTGGGTACCTTCCTATCCTCCAACTACCCAACTTACCTCTCGAAGAGGTGGTCGCACCTGAAGAATCTTCGTCCCCTAGCTTGCAGCCTTTGTTCGTTCTTGAGCTTTCATTGCAATCAATTGAGCTCCCAGACGGCTCAAAAGCACCCTGCATCCAGCCGCCCGAGTGGCCCTGGCAGCGTAACTTCTACTTCTACCTACTTCCCCATTTGCCCTGAGCAAGTGACCAGGAGCCCAGCTCCCACAGCCGCATGGCCTGCTAGTCAGCATTCAACAAACAAGGCCCCCCTGTCTTCCATAGGATAACATTGGGTCTAACTCACTCTGCACACAGCTGCCCCTGTGCCACTGAGGATTTAACAACTGTACTTACCTGACCCTGGGAGACCCCTGAGTCTGTGCCCAGAACCTTAACTCTGTCAGTCGAGTACTTACCCAAAAGCCGATAACCCAATTTCCTTCCATAGGGTAACATTGACTTGTTTCTTCCAAGTGTGGAGTTTCTAAACTTTAAAATATTCACCTAAAATCAACCGAGTAACGAAAATGGAAATACTCACCTACTATTAGGAGAGATCCCAGTGCTGGATCTTGGTGCCCAGCACTGACACTGAAGAGTACTTACAACTGTACTTACCACTAACTCAATTTTCTCCCATAGGAAACCAGTGACTGTTTTTCTGTGAAATTTCTTCTAAGTGTCGATTTTTACAAACTACAAATCGTACCAACTGTGTAAACGTAATTACTTACCTGTTTTAGATAGATGCCCCAGTGCTGAGCCTAGGAGCCCAGCACTGGATTACAAAAGTAACGAGAACATATTTTACCCGTAACTTGAATTTTCTCCCATAGGAAACCATTGTCTGCTTTTCTAAGAAATTTGTTCCAAGTGTCGATTTTGCAAACTTATAAATATTCTTTAAAAATCAACTGTATAACTTAAACGCAGTTTCTCAACTGCTTACAGGTGGTACACTAGAGCCGTATCCAGGATCCAGCACTGACCTAGAAAAAGTAGTCATAACCCCACTTACCTGCTAAGTGAATTTCCTTCCATTGGATAACATTGGTAATTTGAACAGAAAAAGTTTCTAAGTGTCAACTTTTAAAATAGCAAAATATTGTTTACAAATCACAACTAACTTAACTGAATTTAAGAACTGTCCCAGGACTGAATCTAGGATTCAGTCCTGGAATTAGATAAGTAATCCTGAAAGTAATCAAGTGCACGTAACTTAAAATTCCCATTGAGCTCAATGTATTATTGTGTTTGAAATTGTGTTGCCTATTGCAAAAACCTGTAACTATTACCTACAAAAATCAACTGCATGTTGCAAAAGTATTTAACTAAAGCATCTCATTCTGAGAAAGTATATTTTGATACCTATTGTTGGTTCTAAAATAAAACAACCATATCTTTTTTATATAAACCATTGGCCTAGAGTTCAGTTCTTGAGTGTGTGAGACCATTTTCTGACTGAGTGTGAGCAACAAATGCTTTACACTGTCCTCCGATACTGCCTTACTGCTCAACCAAGCTACCACTTTAGAGAGTAAGGTTATATCTAACTTTAACCTCTGGGGACTGTGGACTCTGTACACACTGTACCTATTTTGGAACAGTATATACAGAGCAACTTTCTCACAACGTCATCCACTCAGTCGAGCTCCGCGCTGCTGCCGCATCCAGCGACGACGCAGGGAGCACTGTAGGGCTGTGCGAAGACTAATCAGGAGGACTAGACGTCACAGTGGGATGCCCCTCCGGGCCATGTCCTGGCGTCGCAGCAGCTCCGGAACCGGAGTCAAGCTACTCGGTCAGCGCCGAGGGCGAACCCGCCAGTGAGCCCCCGGCCTGAGTCTCCACCCCCACTGTGGGGCCCAAAGGCGTGCCAGGGAGAGGGGGTGACCCCAAGATGCCCGGCAGAGCCCTGGAATAGGCCTTAATCTGGTTCCGAGTCGCCCCAACACCAGGAAACGGTGGGTAGGTGCTGAGGGCTTGTGTCAGGTGAAGACCATGAGCAGCGGGCCCCGACGTCACGCTTGTGCGAGGTCGTCGACCTCCGTGATTTATTCCGATGCTTACTCGAGGCAGGCGAGCGACGTCAACGTGATGGACTCTGGGACCTGTCCCGAACAGGAACCTCTGCGTGGGAGGAAGAACTGCGCTGTTGGGAACCCTCCGCCGGAGACCCGCGCCGTGAGGATTCTGACCGGGACAACCGGGTGGACATCAATTTTATGAGCCGTTTCCCGCAGGGAATTCTGCTTCAGTTGCCAGCAGGAGTCACAATCGGCGGAGTCGTGGTGGTCGCCCAAGCACCACATGCAGATCTCGTGTGGATCCGTCGCAGACATCAGATGCAAACAGGACGCACACGACTTGAAGCCCGCAGGCATCGCACACTGTTCCAGGCGCGAAAGACGTTGTGAAGGCCTGAAAACAGAACAGGCCAGAGGAACTGCTTCTCCCAGATCTGTGTTGGCAAAGAGGAAAAGAAGAGAAACTGACGTCAGCGCCCCAGGGGTAACTTATATGGCTCCATTGACGTCACTTCCGTGGACGACGACAGGCAACGCAAGGCCTTAAGATTTTCGTAAACTGCTATATAATCCTCCTCTGTGAGAATAAGGAAAAGTATTCCACCCTCTGGAACCCGGAAAGTGTGACCAAGTGCACCTTACCAACGCATTCTTCAGATCACTCCTGTAGCATGCATAAGGTAACTTGATGGGGGAAGTATGGAGATTGAATTGTAGCTTTTTCTTTCTTCGCCACATGCAAACACTCTTCCGCTTAGGTGGCGCATGTTCCTGCACTAAAATGTCTATGCATCCAGAAGGGATATACAGATGGCTGTACTACTAGAAGTGGTCAGGAATCATGCCATCAGGCTCAGTGACTGGAGATCATGGTGGTGTATATCTCCACTGCATATCGAGAGGAGTCTGGAATGGTTCTTCAACTGGACGGGTGAGCGTGCTGACAGTCTCATTAGGTAGCTGTACCAAAACCGACAAGGTCATATTGGAGCAATCCAAATTAGGGAACAGAAATATTTCTCAGTACCCTGTGAATAAGGAGAAATGGCAAAAAGGCATAACAGAAGACATTTGACACGTCATCAAAAAGGCATTGCCCTTGGGTCCTGGGTGACTAAACCTGTTGGCGTAATACTGATACTTCCTATTCTCTACAGTGGTAAACAGGTTCATTGTTGACCGGCTCAACTTTCAAGAGATGTACTCCACTTGGTTTGGAGGGAGTTTCCACATGTGGCAAACAGAGGGAGCAGCTGCAAGCATCTGCCTGATCAATATTGCATCCTGGAAGATGTTTCACTTTGATGTTGATAGTCTAGTTCAACAGCATCTGTGCATCTTATTGTAAGTGGGACCTCAGTCTTACTTGTTTTGTGAAGCAATACACTGATGTTGCATTGTCTGTCCTGATGAACACCACCTGTTTTGTAACCTCAGAGAGAAATAATTAAGTCCTAACCTGATAGCTCACAGCTCCAGGATGTTTTCTGGAGGGTTACCACCCTAAATAATTATTTCTTCAGGAACTTGCCCAACCTCTGGAGGACCAGTAGTACTGGTGCCACTGGCCTGATTTTTGTTTTTTACCAGAAAGAATTTTGGATAAAGGCAATAAATGCACTTTATGTGCAGGTTATTTGAACAAACCGTTCTTCAGTCACAGAGGCTTTGAAGAGAGCATGGTTCTCATTATGACATGCTAGTAGTTACTGTACCTACCTTGAGCCTAAAAATATATATTTTTTAAAACCACCAGAAAACCCACAGTTGAGTGAAGCAGAAACTAAGGCTGGAAAAAGCCCACGGAAGCTGAAGGTATTGATAATACAACAAAAGGAATATGCTACTTACCAGTATGCATCTGTTCTTGGCATGTAGAGCTGCAGAGTCACACACTTAGGATAGTAGATCGCCATCTGGTGTTGGGCTTGGATGCTGGCAGGTTGTTGTCGTCTTCGGAAGAAGTCTTTGGTCACGCGATAGGTGACTCCTCCCTTGGACGACAGTGCGCATGGGCATCAACTCCATCGTCAGATTGTTTTTTGCCATATGGGAAATTATGGAGTTTGTAGAAAAGAGAGATGTCCATGTGTGTTGTCTAAGTAAGACAATGCTGGAACAGATACAGGTCCGGGGGAGGTGGGTGGGCGTGTGCGACTCTGCAGCTCTACATGCCAAGAACAGATGCATACTAGTAAGTAGCATATTCCGTTCGAGGCATATGAGCTGCAGATCACACACTTAGGATAGACTACATAGCAGTATCTCCCCTAGCGGTGGTCACCTGTATCGGTCGCGTCAGTTTGAAATAGAGTTTTAAGGACAGCCTGACCCACAGAAGCTTGTTGCTTTGCTTGCCCGTCAACACAATAGTGTTTAGTGAAGGTGTGTGTTGTAGACCATGTGGCTGCCTTACAAATATCTTCTAGGGGAATGTTTCCTAAGAATGCCATGGAAGCCCCTATTTTGCGTGTGGAATGTGCTCTGGGGGAACCGTTAGTGTGCGTTTAGCCTTGTGGTAGCATATTTGGATACATTTAACTATCCACCTAGCTATCCCAGATTTGGAAATGGGGTTGCCTTTATGTGGTGGTGAGAAAGCAACAAACAATTGTTTTGTTTTGCGGAATGATTTGGTTCTGTCAATGTAGTACAGAAGGGCTCTTTTGACGTCTAAGGTATGAAGAGCTCTTTCAGCTACTGAGTCGGGATTTGGGAAGAACACTGGTAGCTCTACTGATTGGTTAAGATGGAACGGAGATTTTTTTGAAGGAATTTCGGGTTTGTTCTAAGAACCACTTTGTTACGGTGTAATTGTAAGAATGGCTCTTGTATGGTTAAAGCCTGGATTTCACTCACCCTTCTGAGGGATGTGATAGCGATAAGGAAAGCCACTTTCCATGAGAGGAACTGTAATTCGCATTTATGAAGAGGTTCAAATGGGGGTCCCATGAGCCTTGTAAGAACAATGTTTAGATTCAACACTGGAGAGGGTGGTAATCTGGGAGGAATAATTCTTTTTAGTCCTTCCATGAAGGTTTTGATCGCAGGCACTCTAAAGAGTGACAAGTGTTGTCTATTTTGTAAGTAGGCTGCTAATGCCGCTAGGTGGAGACGTATGGATGAGTATGCCAAATTACATCTTTGCAAGTGTAGTAAGTAGCAAATGATGTCCTGGATGGATGCAATCAGTGGGTTTATATGATTGTTAGTGCAGTAAATGGCAAATCTTTCCCATTTTGCAGCGTAGCAGGCTCTAGTGGTAGGTCGTCTGGCCTCTCTTATAATATTCATGCAGTCTGGTGGTAGGTTGAGATAACCAAACTCTAGGACTTCAGGAGCCAGATTGCCAGGTTCAGTTGACCTGGATCTGGGTGTCTGATTTCTCCATGGTTCTGGGTTAATAAGGATGGGGAGAGATGAATTTTTTGGTGGGGCACCAGCGAGAGTTCCAGTAGTGTTGGGAACCAAGGTTGGCGTGCCCATGTGGGAGCTACTAAGATCAGTTTGAGAGACTGTTGCCTGAGCTTGCATACCACAAATGGAATGAGTGGGAGAGGCGGAAAAGCGTACGCAAATCTGCCTGACCAGTTCATCCATATTGCATTGCCCTTTGACTTCAGGTGGGGAAACCTTGCAGCGATGGTTGGGCATTTTGCGTTTTTGTTTGTGGCGAACAGATCTATGTTGGGTTGGCCCCATTGTTGGAAAAAGGGTATTAGAACTTGGGGATGTAGTTCCCATTCGTGGATTTGTTGAGTCTGTCAACTTAAGAGATCGGCAATCTGATTGTGAACCCCTGGAAGTTGTTCTGCAAGTAGGTATATTTTCTGGGGAATGGCCCATCTCCAAATGTTCTGTGCGAGCTGGGACAGCTGGAGAGAATGTGTGCCTCCTTGTTTCTGTATGTAATACATGGCTGTCATGTTGTCTGTGGTGTGGCCGAGGAGGTGGGCTCCCCATCCTGTGACTGATGCGTCCGTTGTCAGCACTATCCGTGGAAGAGGCTCTAGAACGGCCGCCCTTTGGAGAGGTTTGTTATGTTCCACCATTTGAGAGAGCGATGTGTGAGGCTGTCCACCAACACCAGATCCGTAAGTTGTCCGTGAGCCTGGTTCCACTGACGTGCTAGACATTCTTGCAAAGGACGCATTTGAAGTCTTGCATAAGGCACAATAAAGATGCATGACGCCATCATGCCTATGAGTTGCATGAACACTCTTGCTGGAAGAGAGTGTTGGATTTGGAATTTTGCGATAAGAGCTTGCATATTGGCTATCCTGGCTGGATTGGGATATGATCGGGCTATGGAGGTGTTTATTGTGGCTCCCAGGTACTGATGTATGTGAGCAGGTTGGAGGTGAGATTTAGGATAGTTTATTGTGAATCCCAAGTTGTGTAAAATTTGGATAGTTTGGTGAGTGTGTAGGACACACTTGTTGAATGACTTGGCTTTTATTAGCCAGTCGTCTAGATCTGTAAAGACATGAATTTGTTGCCGTCTGAGATGTGCTGCTACTACTGCTAGACATTTTGTGAATACTCTGGGTGCGGTTGTTACCCCGAATGGGAGGACTGCAAACTAGTAATGTTGTCCTTCCACCACAAACCTTAAATACTTCCTGTGGGCAGGATGTATGGGAATGTGGAAGTAGGCGTCCATAAGATCTAGTGTGGTAAGGAAATCGCCTTGTTGCAGTAGTGGGAGCACTTGCTGAAGAGGTATCATATGGAAATGATCTGAGTTGATATACAGATTTAGGGGTCTGAGGTTGAGTATTGGTCTTAGAGTCCCGTCCTTTTTGGGGATTAGGAAGTAGAGTGAATATACCCCTGTACCCTGTTGTTGTAAGGGAACTGGTTCTATTGCGTGCCTTTGAAGCAATGAGAGAACCTCTTGTTTGAGGAGTGTAAGATGATCATGTGACATGGAACGCTGTTTGGGTGGTAAAAGCAGGGGGGGGGGGGCAGGGAGGAGGGGAATGAGTTCCAGGCAGTAACCTTACTGGATAATTTGTCTTACCCACCTGTCTGTTGTGATGGAGTTCCAGACAGGTAGGAACTGTGTTAGTCTTCCCCCGACCGGAGTGGAATGGTCTGGGGGAGTGGAGGAAAGTCACTGTTTTGTGGCAGGGGAGGTGCGAGTGTTATTATTACCTCGACCTCGCCCCTTGTTGTTGTTTCCTCTGTATCCGCCTCTAAAATATTCTCTACTGGGGGATGTGTGTGTGGCGGTATTGAATGTAGAGGAGGTGTCCGTTCCAATATTTTTGGAGGCTCCTCTATAGAAGGAGCGCCAAAAGGACCCACGTGGTTGGGGAGATTGTAATGCTCCCATGGACTTAGCCGTCTGTGTCCTTTTTCATTTTTCCAGGGCAGCGTCTACTGCTGGCCCAAAGAGCTGTTCCTGATTGAATGGCTGACTAAGTATGGTAGTTTGTACCTCTGGCTTAAAGCCTGAGATGCGTAGCCATGCATGTCGTCGAAAGAGCACACTTGTGTTAATTGCTCTAGAGGCGGTGTCTGCGGTGTCAAGTGCACATTTAATTGCTGCATTTGAAATGAGCTTTCCCTCCTGAATGAGGTCATTTGCCTGGGTTTTGTATTGGTCTGGCAGATGTTGTAAGAGAGTCTCTAATTGATCGTAGCGGGCCCTGTCGTAGCGTGCTAGTAGGGCTTGGGTGTTGGCAATTAGTTTGGATTCTTGTCTGGGGGTGGTGTATCAACTGTGGTTTGGGAGTTGGCGCGTTTCCGAGCATTGGAAACGACCAAAGAATCCAAAGGGAGTTGGCCCTTGATGTAGTTAGGGTCTTCAGGAGCAGGCCTATATTTCTTTTCGATTCGTGGGTTGAGAACCCTGGCACGAACGGGGTCTTTAAAGACTTCGGAGGCGTGTTTTATGACTCCTTTAATCATTGGCAGGATTTGTACAGACTTTTGAGACTGTTCGAAAGTGTCTAATAAGAAGTCTTCCTCTGGTGCGTCTGAATGCATTGTGACGCCGTGGTAAATTGCTGCTCTATTTAATAATTGTCCAAACCCCAGGTGATCGTCAGGAGGCGATGGTTTTGAGGGATATGGCTGAGGGTCAGTCATATCTGATAAGGGGAATGCCCCATCATCCAACGGTGTGGTGTCTGGATCCGTGAACGGATCATTAGGATCACCCCCACCCCCTAGGTCATCATAATCATCCTGTGGTGGTGTATGAGATGGAGAGGGTATATCTAATGGTGGTGTAGGCAGAGGGGGTGGGATAGGAGGCAGTATAGGAGAGGAAGGAGGGATAGGGGAAGTAGAAGAGTCCTTCCTATTTACAGTAACTGGGGCAGGTGGTGTGTCCAGCTTCCGTTTTTTACATGGCACCGCGGTGACATGTCCAGTCTTGGGGTTGATATAGATCTGTTTCTGCCTTGGGTCTGGATGAAAAAGTTCTTGTTCTTCAGGAACAGTCTTTGGTACCGATTTTTTCGGTTCCGATCGAGGTTTTGGTTGATCGGTAGCGTTTTTGGCTTTAGGAGGCGTATGAGAGTCCTTAGCCGGTGGTTTCGGTGCCGACGTGGTTTTCGGTGCCGAAGGTGTATCTGTGGGCTTGGGAACCTTCGGTGCCGGTGTGTCTATTGGCCTTGGTGTTTTCGGTGCCGAGGGCTTCGGAGCCGATTTCGGTGCCGAGTGGTCTTTTGTCTTCGGTGCCGATGGTGCCGGTTGGACAATTACATGCGGTTTGCTCGGTCCCGAGCTACCGGAAGGCTTATGTTTCTTCGGAGCTGTGCCCGGAGGCGGGGCTTCTGAAGGATGTTTTCGGTCTCGACTGAGGCCAGCAGGCGAAGTCTTGACCAATTCTTTTGGTTTTGGTGGGGTTGGGGCAGGGGCAGTGGTACTCACACGTTGCCCAGGAGTGATGGGGTCGTCTGAGGAGTCTGCTTCGGAAATTATTTGCAGATCTTCAGAATCTTCTTCCGGGACATCTGGGCCTTCATCAAAAATGTCCTCTGGTTCCGGAGCTGGTCTCTGTGCCATGAGGAGGCGTCGAGCCCTTCGATCCCGAATGGTCTTTTTGGATCGAAAGGATGCGCAGGCCGGACAGCTGGACTCGTCGTGTTCCAGTGATAGGCACAGGTTGCAGACTTTGTGGTGGTCACTGTGCGGAAATTTTGCTCCACACTGGGGGCATTTTTTTAACGGCGTCCTTTCCATGAGCCATAGGCCTCACTGCGTGGATAGGCCCAGCGGCCCGCGCCGACGTCCGGAATCGAGCCGATGTAATCGATATCGAGGATGAAGGTGTTTCGATGTTTTGTTGTGAAGTTTTTCGCTTCGAAAAGCTTGGAATTGATATTACCAAGCGGAGTGGAAAAGTTGCATCCAAACCCAATGGCGGAAAAAAAACAATCGGACGATGGAGTTGATGCCCATGCGCACTGTCGTCCAAGGGAGGAGTCACCTATTGCGTGACCAAAGACTTCTTCTGAAGACAACAACAACCTGCAAGCATCCGAGCCCAACACCAGATGGCGATCTACTATCCTAAGTGTGTGATCTGCAGCTCATATGCTTCGAACATAGTTTTCTAGAAGCAAAGAGCAGAGCCCTTCTGTAGGAAAGTGGGTTTCTGTTGCAGTAACCCCCCCACTTTTTGCCCGACTACTGATGCACTTTTTCTTGGTGTGCCCTGGGTCCCTGCCAATCAGGTTCCCAGGGCCTGTGTTCTTTCCCCAAAACAAACCCAATTGGCATCTCTGGCCACATGTAAGCCCCTGATAAATGGTACCACAGGTACCCAGGGCGCTGTGACCAAAGAAGGCCTCTAAGGGCTGCAGCACTTGTTGTGCCACCCTTAGAGGTCCTGTACCGGACACTCACACACTGCCTTTGCAGGCTGCGTGTCTTGGTGCAGAACAAAGTGAAGAGTTGACATGGCACACATCCGTGTGTGCCATGCCCACAAACAACTGCCCTGGCATACATCAGTCACCCCTCTAGCTGGGTGCCCTATGCAAGTGGTGAGGGTACAGGTGCATGAGCCCTGTACCCCTACAGTGCCCAAGTCCATTCCTGGGCACTGTAAGTGCAGTGCTGCTATTAAAGAGTATATGGTGCTGGGAGTTTGTCATTACGAACTCCACAGCACCATAATGGCTACACTGAAGACTGGGAAGTTTGGAATCAAACCGGTCAGCACATTAAACCCACACTGATGCCAGTGTGGGATTTAATGTAAAATGCACAACAGAGGGCATTTTAGAGATGCCCCCTGAAATTCGACAAACTACTAGTGACCTGACTGAGTGGCTGCTTAGGCTGCCACCACCAGACATGTTTCTGGACCCCTGAGTCGAGAGCCTTCTGCTCTCGGGGGCCTGAAACAATGCACTTCCTGGGACGAGGTGCCAAGGCTCCTCCCCCAGGTTGGGCAGGGTTCACGAAGGAGAAGCTTCAAAGGCATGCCGCCTTTGTGAGCCTCTCCAGACCATTTGCTGCTTTCAGCAACTGGACCCCACTGGTTCTACCCCCTCACTTTGGGCGGGAGAACCGGCAGGAAAAACAAGTGAGGAAGAGAGGTGTGCCCACCTCTGCCAACTCCACCCCTCAGGTGGGGGAGGCGAGGTGAAGCACAACCTCGAGTCCCCGCCATCTTGAGGATGGGGGGACCCAGCCAACCAGGGACAGGCTCCTGCCCCCCTCCCACAGGAGAGTGGCAGAATAGGGGGTGTCCCCACCCCAGGGAAGGGACCCATTGGTCCCTACCCTTTACCTACCTGTAACACCCCTAAATTTAGTATTTAGGGGGCACCCCGAAGCTGGCTTCCTCAGATTAGAAACCACAAGAAAAGAAGATGAGAAGAAGGACCGAAGAGCCGTGCAAAGCTAACAAGAGGACGACGCCCACTGACTTGGCCCCAGCCCTACAGGCCTGTCTCCCCTCGAACCTGCTCCTGCGAAATCCCGGCGTGTTTTGCAGCAAGCAACCTCACAAACCCCGGAGGACCTGCCTGCCTTCACTTCAAGGACTCTATCTACCGAGAACACCGGACGTGCTTAAACTGCAGCTTCTGGTGCCAGCCAGAGACCGCGAATCCAGCTCACTCTGCACCTGCTGACCCCGGACCGAGCTCGAGTCAACCAACACCACGAGGAGGTCCCACCGGCGATTCTGACCCGAGATCCGGCGACCCCCGGCCTGACTCAAGCCTCCCGACGACGCTTGCAGCTACAATCCAGGGGACCCCCCTACCGCGACCAGAGCGGGTAAGAAAATCCGACGTCCCAAAGCACCCGACGCCCCACGGCCTTGTGGGCCCAAACCAATGGTGCCTAACCAACCCAGGACATCCCAACTTACCCCTCGAAGTGGTTGTCTCACTCAGAAGATCCTCGTCCCAGAGCCTGCAGTGTGGAGGTTCTCCATAGGAAACTGGGCACCCGACCTCAAAACAGCACCCTGCACCCGGCCGCCCTAGTGCCGCTGACGGTGCACCTTTGGTCCCCAACTTGCCCTGAGCTAAACCCTAGGAGTTTTGCTCCCACAGCCGCGTGGCCTGCTAGCCAGCAGCCACCAACCGAAAGCCCCCTACCTTCCGTAGGATAACATTGGGCCTCAACACTTTGCACCAGGCCACCCTAGTGCCGCTGAGGGTGCAATCTCAGTGCATCACTGACCCTGGGGAACCCCTGAGTCTAACCCCAGAACCTTAACTCCCACAGTTGTTAACTTACCTGCAAACCGATAACCTGTTTTTCTTCCATAGAATAACATTTACAATTTTCTTTCGACAAAAGGAGTGTGGAGTTTTGAAAACTTGAATTATTCCTTAAAAATTGAAACAATAACCAAAAAGCATTTTCTCAACTGTTTTCAGGAAATGTCCCAGTGCTGAATCTAGGCATCCAGCACCAAGTTAGAAAAAGTAACGTAAAAGTAACTTACCTGCAATTTGTTGCATACTACTGCTCCCCTGTAAATCAAACAAAGTACAATTTCTATTGCATTTTTAACTGTTCTATATCCATGACTAATTACTGAAGAGTATTCAATGCTTACCTGTACCAGACTTGCTTGGTTCTAAAAATAAACAACAATATATTTTTTATACAAAAACAATTGGCCTAGAGTTCAGTTCTTAAGTGTGTGAATTCAATTGCTGACCGCGTGTGTACATCAAATGCTTAACACTGTCCTCTGATACTACCTTACTGCTCGACCAAGCTACCACTTTGGAGAGTAAGGTTCTATCCAACTTTAACCTCTGCCTACCTTTGGGGACCCTTGGACTCTATACCCACTGTACCTCACTTTGGTGCAGTATATATAGAGCCAGTTTCTTACACCTTCCCAAGGATTCCCTCACACACGTGAGGTAGAAATTAGATATAGACTCTAGGGGAAGCAGAACGCTCAGCATTTCCACTTGCATTGGTTGAAGTGAAAGTTGCTTCATATGAGGTGGATGTGGTACTAAACACTGTTGTTGAATTACCACCATTTGAAATAGTTTGATTAAAGCATGCAAATCTTTGAAGGATCAAATTTCAAGAAGCTAGTTTTATAATGACATTCTAGCAGCTGCAGTAAACACTAATGAAACCCAACTATTTTAAAATCTGTGAAAAACACCTACCACTTTGAAAGGTAAAACTCGTAGAGTCGGACAGGGCATCTTAGAGGGTTGTCTGTGTTCTCTGCCATTTCCATTGCAGATTGGCTCTCATCTTCCACAGCTCGTTTCCTTTTGCCTACCGCCAATTTCTCTAAAAATGAGAAGAAAAGCTTAATAATGCTGTAAACAAGGATTTGAATAATAACTTGCCTGAAATCTGGTGAACTGAGCATCACAGGTGGTTCACTTAACACAATTAAACTTAGTAATGAATAAACATATGCAAAGCCAAGAGGTCTAGTCTGTTTACCAATTGGGAGACTGTTGCTCCCAGTTGTGCTAGAAAGAAATACCCATTATGAAGCAACATTTAGGCCTACAACAATGCAGTAAGGTGGGTTTATGGTCAAATTGCTGAAAAAACTGCTTTAGTAGAGTTGCGTTCCCTCAGAACAGTGTTGTGAAAAGGAGATAGAAGATTAAGTTTGTGTAATAATTGTTTTTTTTTTTAAACTTTATTTTTGTGCAGGCATGACAAAAAATTACATATGTGGCGCGTCCCAACCCTCATGTCAAACTTACATCTTGTTATGAGAACATAGTCGTTATGCACACACCCCTGCGGCCGGGCCGCGACACCGGGATATTTCCAATAGAGTGCAAATGTGTCTAATGTTGCGCCTTTCACATGTGACCCCACGATCCTGCTTTTTGTAATATTTTTCTCCCACAACACCCCCCCCCCCCCAGAACTAATAGCACGTCCCCCTCCAGGGTGGACCGACAGCACCCAAGTCCATCCAACTATGTTTCACCAGTCCACCGGTGTCATACTTGTATAATGCATTAGCACTTGTCCCCCCTCGAACCACCTAGTATAGCATCTCGCATGTGCTGCCTCTCCCAATGAATCACTGTCACTGTCGTGTACTGGCCCTCATCGTTATCAGGTGGTCACTCCCGCCCGTCCCCTCCATCTACCCCTCTATGTGTGTCCTCCTATGTGTCCCACCTCTAAGCCATGGTACTGCCTCCATTTGCTCCATATCTTTCGGAATTTTTTGGGACAGCCTCTTGCTTTGTACGTCACTCGTTCTGCTGCCATATAGAGGTCCAGACCTCTCCTCCATTCCTCTAGCTCCGGCCTCTCCGCCACCCCCCAATATTTCGCAATGTCCCGTTTCGCCACCACCAGCGCCAACACCAGGAAAATTATATGTGGGCGCGGCAGGTCTACTTCGGTCACCATTCCCAGCAACGCCAGTTTCGGGTCTAGGGTTAGCTCTATTCCTAAGACCACCCCCAATTCTGTGAAGATGTGAGACCAGTATGTTTGAATTTCCTCACAGGACCATAGAGTGTGGTAGAAATCTCCCTGTTCCGTATTGCATCGAAGACACGTGGCGTCTGCTATCCTACCCATCTTGTGGAGGCGCTTCCGGTCGAAGTATGTCCTGTGTAGTATATTCAATTGGATCAGCCTCAGCCGCGATTTAATGGCGACTTCTCGGGGGTGCATCAATATCAGCTCCCAGTCTAAGTCCTCTAGCTGCCCTACGTCCGTCTCCCATGTATCTCTGAGTTTCGCCAGATTTCCCAACATGTTGTTGGTGAGGGTTTTATATGTAAGCGAGACTGCCTGGTGTACCATCTGCTCCTGTAGGAGTCTCCCTTCCAAAGGTGAGTATTCCGGTATGCCCTGTAGTGATATCTGCTGTGCCTTCCAGGCGTGTACTAGCTGCAGGTGCTTGTATCGTTGTGTGTGGTGTAATCCGAACTCTGCCTGCAGCATCGCGAACGTCTTCAGCTCACCTTTACTAATCACGTCCCCAATGGTGGAGATCCCTATGTCATCCCACCTTTTGAAGCCTCTCAGTTTATGTAATTCCTTCAACCATTTACAATGCCACAGTGGAGTCTGACGCGTTGGCTTCCCTTCCCATCCCGTGGATCTAGTAGCTCGGGACCATGCTCTAATCGTAAGCAGAGTCGCTGGCAAGAGCGTTCTCTCCGCCTTTCCCCCATACAAATAGTGAAGTATGTTGTGCGTGGATAATTTATACCTTTCTAAAGCATAGGTTGGGTGGTCTGCTGGTGCGTGCAGCCAGTCATTAATGGGGGTCAGGTGTTCCGCCCAATAGTAAGCCTCCAGGTTCGGCAATGAAATCCCTCCGCTGTATTGATGTCGCTGGAGAGTCTGGAGCGCAATGCGTGGTTGTTTGCCCAGCCATATGAATGACCGCAGGTCAGCGTGTATTCTAGTGATAGTATTAGTCGGGAGCGGATAGTACTCATTTTGAAGTGCGTAGAGAAATTTGGGTAGGGTAATCATCTTATACATCGCCGCCCTCCCCAGTAGGGTGAGTGGCAATTGTCTCCATCTCGTCATATCCTCCACTGCCTCCTTCAGTATTCGTTCCACATTTCTCTGGAATGAGAGCCTTTTATCCAAGGTGATATATACCCCAAGGTACTGGAACCCCTCAGCGGTGGTGAGTAGACGTTCCGGTAGCGTTACTCCCCGTACTGCTCCCCGTGGCGTATACAAGACTGATTTATGCCAGTTGATGGTGTGGCCTGCCATTCCCCCAAAGTCTTCCAACTCTCTGAACAACTGCCCTACGGATATCTCGGGGTTCGTGATATACAACAGTACATCGTCTGCATATAACGAAATCTTTTCCTGAGTATCTCCCGAGTCGGTACTCCTGAAGCCATGGATCTCTGGGTTCTGCCGAATTTTGGCCGCCAGTATTTCTATGGTGAGAGTGAAAAGGAGGGGTGACAGCGGGCATCCTTGTCTGGTACCCCGCTCCACCCGGAATTCGCGTGATAGGCACCCATTCACTCATACCCTCGCCTTCGGCGCCGCGTATAGCAGCCCTATCCATTTCTGAAAATGGGGGCCAAAGCCGAACCGACGCAACACTGCCATGAGAAAGGGCCAATGTACCGCATCGAACGCTTTTTCCGCGTCCAAGGACAGGAACCAATGCGGTTCCGTTCTACCTTGTATTTCTTGGAGCCAGTTGTGGGTCCGTCGGAGGTTGAGTTTTGTCGCCCTATCCGGCAAGAATCCGGATTGGTCTGTGTGTATAAGGTCTGGGACCACCGTCCGTAGGCGCGCCGCTAGAATTGTTGCCAGCACCTTGACTTCCATATTTAGGAGGGAGATGGGGCGGTACGAGGCACAATCCTCCCTCGGCTTTCCCTGTTTGTATATCGGCACTATGGTTGCCAGTGCTAGGTCTCGTGGGAGTCTCCCTAGTCCGTATGCTTCTACATATAGCGCCAACAGGTGGGGCGTCAATAGGTCTGCCGTCTTTTTAAAGAATTCCGCCGGGAACCCGTTGGGCCCCGGTGTCTTCCCCGTTTTTAATTTATTGATGGCTGCGGAGATCTCCTCCAGTGTGATTCTCGCCTCCAAAGGGGCGCTGAGTTCCTCGTCCAACACTGGAATATCCAGATTTCCCATATAAAGTAAGGCCTCTTCCTCTGACCCGAGGTCCCGGCCCCTGTAGAAGTTCTCGTAGTGCCGCGCGAAGGCTGCTGCTATGCCCCCGTCGGTAGTTTCCAGGCCTCCCCCGTCTTCCCTGATTCTCTCCACCCACCTCGCGGCTTGTTCTTTCCTGCTAAGCCAGGCCAGGAGCTTGCCTGACTTGTCGCCTACGTCATACAGGCGGTGTAACGTGGCTAGGGCTTGCGTCTTTGCCTCGTTGGAGACCAGCTCCCTATACTCTTTCTGTTTGTCTTGCAGTTGCCGCAGTATTCCTTCCCCGCGGTTTACCAGGTAGTGTCTTTCTAGGGTCAGGATTTCGCGGTCTAAGGCTGCTGCCTCCCTGTGCTGTTTGCTGCGCTCATCCCGTAGTCTCCCTCTGAGTCTATCGCGCACCACCGGTTTCATGGCTTCCCAGAAGACCATGTTAGATGCCACTGAGCCCTTGTTCTCCGCTACATACACTTTTATGTCTGCCCTCAGACCCCGCACTATTTCAGGGGATTGAATGTCCCAGGCCGCCAATCGCCATTCCGTCTCATGCCTTTCGGTGTTCTTCCCTAAGAGCGCATAGAGGGGGGCGTGATCTGAAATTCCCCTTGCCTTGTACGAGATCTCATCTCCTTCCGACAGATACTGTCTTGCCACAAAAATATAGTCCAGCCTGGAGAAGGTTTTGTGGGCCCCTGAGTAAAAGGAGAATGTCTCTTGCGTCGGGTGTCGCCACCGCCATGCGTCAGTGAGTCCCATGTCCGCCACGTATTTCGCAAGGGCTGTTTGTGTCCCCCCCTCGGTGTGGTGCCCCCGAGCGGTCCAATTCTTCCGACATGACGTCATTGAAGTCCCCCCCCACTATTTGCATCGTGTCCGCCGTTTCCAGTAAAATGGACGCTACCTCCCTGAGAGTGCGCGGTTGGAGTTTCGGCGGGGCATTTACTGAGATGATTGTCATGCGTTGTCTGTTCCACACTCCCTGTACTCCCACATATGTACCCTGTGTGTCGCTCCACGTGCGCGCTACGGTGAAGGGGTGTGTTTTGTTAACTAGGATTGCGGCTCCCCTGGCGCCTGACGTGTAGCCCGCATGATTCAAGACTTTGTATCTCCCCCTCGCTATGAATGTACAGTTCCCCGCCCTAAGGTGGGTTTCTTGCAGGAGGATGAGGTCCGGGGCGATCCTCTTTATGTAGGAATTCACTAAACCCCTCTTTATTTTGGAGCCCAGACCATTTACATTCCAGGTCATAATGGATATCCCCTTGCGTAGACCGTCTGCGTTTGTTAGTGTACCTGCCATACTGTGTAGGTCTGCTGTAGGTCACTAGGCGACCCTAGCGGCTGCGTGTGACAGTGTGGACTCCCATTCCTCCGATTGTGCCTCTCTGTGCTATCCCTTGTCTAACCCCCTCCCCTGCGTCCCCAACTTGTTAAAACTCCCCTGCGCCCTCTCCCTCCCCCCACCCCACCTCTCTCCCCTTCCAGACTCGTCCCCATCACGGTCCAAGCTGTTAGTAGAAGTCGGTCTGTCGCCCCCCCCCCTCCCTCCCTCTACAGAACTGTTATTGCTAACAAATAAACCGTACCTGAAAATACAAAAAGAGTTAACGAAAGGGAACAATAAAGGAAAAAAGAAACAACAACTAAAAGGGTGCTGGCCACTTGCGTGTCATGACCGTGTCCCGGCCGACAATCTAACCCTCCACGTCTTCCAGAGTCACGAATGTGAGTCTTGCGTTGTCGGTACTGTGCTGCAGTGTTTGTCTGATACGTCCTGTTCCAGCTGCCGGATCTCTGATTCCAGTGGGTGTAAGGAGCGCTGCTCAGTGTCCGACACCTCGCCCTCCCCCTCCGAATCCCTGAGGTGTCCTTCTTCTTCCGAGCTTATCGGGTCCCGCGACCCTTCCTGAAGTCTGTGCGCCGTCCTCGACGTCCCGGGTGATTCCGATCTCCCCCTCCTTGCTCCTGCCGATGCTCGCGAATGGTATGGGGTGCCTGTATATCTCTAGTAAAGTCTCCTGGATCTCCTCCTCTGCTGTTTTGGCGTGTCCCACCTCGCCTTGTCCTGCGCCGCCCGCACCAGCTCCTCTCTCCCTGCCGTTTCCCGACTATTTAAGATCGGTCTCTCCTCCAGCCAGTGCCATGCATCCTCCGGATGGCTGAAGAAGTGTGCCTTGTCCATGTAGATGACTGAGTTTTGAGGGGAAGAGCAGCATATACGTAATGTTCAGTGATCGCAATTTAACTTTCACCGAGTCAAAGGAGCGCCGCTGCTTCTGGACCTCCTGACTATAGTCCGGAAAGATCATTACGTTGGTGTTCTCGACTCGGATTTCGCCCATTTTCCTCGCTTCCCACAGTATTAAGTCTCTGTCAGCGAAGTTGAGGAATCGTGCGATCACTGGCCGAGATCTCGCGCCCTCCGGAGGCTTCGCCAGGAGCGCCCTGTGCGCTCTCTCGACCACGAAGCAAGAAGTAAAACGGGCTCCAGGGAAGGTGTCCGTGAGCCACTTGTGCAGGAAGGCTGCCATATTGTTCCCCTCGATTCCTTCTCTAAATCCTACGAATCGGAGGTTGTTCCGTCTCACCCTATTTTCGGCGTCATCCACCTTCCAGAGCAACTGTCTGTGCGACGCCTGGAGCTCCGCCATTTCTCTTCGAAGGGTGGTTATCGAGTCCTCAGCCTCTCCAATGCGTGTTTCAGTCTCGGACACCCTGGCAGAAAGGTTCTTAAAATCTTGGCGCAGGAGTGTGACCTCAGCACCCACTTCCCCAATTTTGCCCTCTAACGCGGATCGGGATTCCTGTATGTCCGATCTCGACGCCTGGATTGCCGCCAGTAACCTGTCCGTGTCAGAGGCCCCCTCTGCCGCCGTGCCCGTGTAGTCTTTGGATGACCTCGGCGCTGCGAAGAGATCCAGAGTGCCTTGTTTGGGGGGCTTGGGTGGGGGGTCCCTCTTCCCCATCCTGCCTGTTTCCGTGGTGAACCCAACTGCGAGCGACCCGGGCCGGGTGGCTGTAGCGGTCTCCTCGGTGTGTGTCCCACCGGGATCCACAGTGTCTCGGCCCTGCCCGTCGTGTGTTCACTTTCCAGCACCAACCCTGCACGAGGCAGCCCCCCCGTTATCGCCTCATTCTGATCGGCCAAGGTGGTGTACTGGGTTGGTGCTCCACTTCCTCCCCGCCTATCTGGCAGCGGGTATGCCGGTCGCGTGTCTCCAGGTGCCCCTCCGCTCTGCCTGTCCCACCACTTCTCAGTGCTGCACAGTGCGGTACGCGGCGGCGCCCCACCGAGGTAGCTGTAGTGGGCCCACCCTATGCTGAGGCACGTCCAGCAAGAGTCCAACTGGCCCCCTGTCTCCCCCGCTGCTGGTTGTAGTCTCCTTCTTCCGTGGGGCAGTCGGGGGGGTGGCGCCTCTCCCAGGTCCGTGTGGCTGTCAGTGTGTAGCGGTCGCCAGTGTTACCTGCGCGCCCACCCCCGTGGGGCGGCGGCGAGGACGTGAGGAGCGGGGGGGGGGGGGGGGGGGGGAGGGGGAAGGGTCCCCACCACAGGATCCCCTCTTGTCAAGTTAGATGCCCCCACTAACAGCTGTTGTGTGTTTGGGCTGTCAGGGGCGCCCTCTCCCGCTCCGCTCACTCACCGAGTGCGTCTGCAGTCGCAGCCGCCATCTTGGTAAAGGTGGACTCACGGCGTCCGCCGCTCCCCCGCTCTGGCCGTATCCAGCATACCACTCCCGTACCTTCGCTGTGACTGTTATGGGCAGGGAGGTCCCGTTTCCCGCCGTAGAGACCGTAGGGCTTGTCTCTGGCCGTCAGTCTTGAGGAGTGGCCGCCATGTTGGGTAGGTGCGCCTCCCGTCTCAGCGACACCCGCCGCACCCGGTCCACTCAGCGCGTGGCCCGGCGTCCCTCTCTGGCCCAGTCGAGGCAGCCTAACATCACGTCACCCTGGGCTCCGGTCCCTCCGCCGTCCGCTCTCGTGCCGCTGTCCTTCACCCGGGCGCCTTCGCTACGTACCGGCTCTTCGCCCAGCGGGCGGACCTGTAGGCACTCGGGCTGGTACAGTACTCCGGGCGCGGCTGGCGCCAGTGTCTGATGGCTCCTCGTCGCTAGCAGGGAGGCTCCTGTTCCTGTCGGGCTGCGGCACTCTGCCCCGGGCCGTTCACCGCGCCGCCATCTTGTCCGGCCGTTACCCCTTCACCACGGGCGCCGTTTCCAGGTCGGCCAAAACTCCCTCTGTAGGGTTCGGGTTTTGTCTCGCTCGCCCCTCTCCTGGCATCCACCGACAGCTAGTGTGTGATTTTAGGCCGGTGGAGACCTGTAATGTGTCGGATATATAGACGTCGGCCGGGAGCTCCCGGGAGACACGTCTAGCCCTGCATGCTGCTGGCCACGCCCCCAAGTTTGTGTAATAATTGTTGAGCTTAAATGGCATACATAGAAGAAAATGCATTTCAAATACTTTTAACAAATGGGAAAAGATGTCTAGGTGCTCATGTCTATTTTGTGAATCAAAACAAGTAGTATATTCAACATTTTATTATGACAGCAAAGGAAAACAAATTAATACACAAAGCGATAAGTGACCAGCACCATCTCTTTATGAAAGAAAGCATTTCCTAAGGAAAAAAAAAACATAGGCCACCAATTTGTTATTTTGCCAGTAAAACACTGCACAACCTGGCTCACCTAAACATCTAAACCTTATGGAAATAGAATTGGCACACTATAAACCATCCACAAAATGCTATGGCCTTGCTGGACATCCAATACAAGCAATGGAAAACGATGAAAAACACAAATGCCTACGGCTGAAAGAAGTTAAGCAAGAAGCCCACTTTCACGGGGTAGCCTATCCTAAAAAAGGCTAAACATGACTTCTGAGCTAAGCCACTGACAGTAGTAACCAATAATGCTGCAATAAACTAGTCTTTCCTTTTCAGCAGGTTTGAGCAATCAGGGCTTACACATGCAGGTGCCGTGGGGTTCAAACCTTACAGTGTAACACGCAAGATAACAGTCGGCCAGCTTTCACGTTTTAAACAAAGTATACTATATTAAAGAGTACCCCAAGTTTAATTTGCAGCAGTTAAGCTAGTGTTCTCTTATGAGAGAAGCTTAGAGTCTTCCTGGTTCAGTTCAGAAGAGGATGGTTCTGCTCTTTAAGACTAAAAGTTTAAGTGATAGGATGCAGATATCCTCGCTGTGGTAGCCAAGAGTCCTCAGAATAAAAAGTGCAGCAATTAAAAATAGTGTGCCGCCTCTATCCTTTAAAAATGTCTATTCAAAATCCAACACTCAAACAACAAGTTTGCACTCACTGATGTTACGCGTCCCACTGGAAACTTAGGAGACAGTTGGCAAGCTAGAGGGTTAATTCTCACTGTTATTCCAAAAAAGGTGACACTTTGTGTAATGGTCCTGTATATCAAAATCTACCAGTAGCATTAGCTGTTAGAGTTTATGCAGTTAAGGGGCTCACCAGAAGTTACAGTGAAAAGTCACTTGTTAAACACAATTTTAACATGAAAGATTTTGCCCAGCAATATCTCCAGAACAGCAAAAGCTATGAAGATGGTTCTAGATTCAAAGAAACATCATTTAGGATGCAGTATAAAGACCAGAAAGGTTTAAGCACACCTGAAGTGACAGAAGAAATAAACCTTATCGGTGGGCTACAGGCAATGGAGCAGTTTCCAGACTCTGGTTTTCTTGCATGTCTCCTGCACCTAAAGTAGGTCAGCCTCAAGCTCCTAAGGAAACTCTTGTTAGATGAGGTCCCATGCAGGTCATTCCAGTTAGCTGGGTGTGGGCTCTCTTCTAATCTCCCAAGGATCGTGTCACTTCAGGCAAGTTCAGACCAGCTCATTTCACAGGTAGGTATGGCTACCTCACCTCTGCAGGTCAAATAGCAAGGAGATTGCACAGGCTGAAGCTCAATCTGGGGGGAAATACTGGCATCCTCCACATTTGTTCCACTTTTGACCAATCATGGGAACCTACACTTTTCGAAGTCTGGGTACTCCTCAAATCCGCAGTAAGCAATCTTCCTGAAATTAGAGTCCAAATTCATGGGGTCCCTGTTCTGTTGTGGCTCACGAGCCTGGTATAAGCTGGCTAGTGTAGATGTAGAATGGCTACAAAGAGACCATTTTCGAAGGCAAAAAAAGTTTGGTTTTAACAAAAACCAAGTAGCACTTTACAACTCCAATCGCCATATGGTGGCATAGCATGAACATCCCAAAGACATTTACAGTGTAATAGGGGCATGTTGGAGAGTGGATTATTGTTCGGGGCAAATGTAGGTCTGCCACTGGCAATAAGGCCACTAACACAGTATAGCGTTCAGAATAGGTCTTAGAAAATGATTCCTATGCTCATCCCTTGGTAATGTGGCTGCGAGCAGGCAGGCTTACCTTCAAAGAGGTATGTAAAGCATTTAAAAACACCAATTCAGTAAATAATTAAAACACAACACAAAATAAAAATCCAACACCAATTTATAAAAATAGGAAATATTTTTATTTTTTAAATGGTACCAAAACAAAACAAACCCACTGTAGGGAACCAGAGATATACATTTTAAGATTAGTCACTTTCTAGTGTTTAGAAACCAACAGTGCCCCTTTCAGTCATTTTGTTTGCTCTGACAGGGACACATTCACGTTTTGGAGTATCTCTCACCACTCTATTGTGCAGCCCCCTCCAGCAGGCTGGGTCCAGTTAGAACTCCTTCCTGAAGATCTTCTTGCGGGTCACAAAGTATCGAACACACAATCCAAGGTTCTGGAATCTCCAAGAGGATCTTTGAAAGTGTGAAACTTCAATTTCACTAAACCCTTACAAATCCACTGGTACTCCAGGCTGGGGATTCTTTGTATGGATGTCCAGGTGAGCTCTGTTAACATGTAGCTAGCAGGGAGTCCACTCTTTAGTTCTTTTGGAGCAGGTTTGATCCACAGGGCTGTAGTTTCAAATGGTGCAAAAAAAGGCGCAATCTCAGAGTCCTGGCCTTTGGAAATGCACATCAGAAAACTTCAGCGCAGACCCTTCTGATTCTCTTAAGTTTCAAGCAGCAGATCTGAGAGACTCTGCCCCTCTCAGATACTTATTCCAAGTTCACTGGGTCAAGCAGGAGGTCGTAGCAGGGCAACTTCCCAAGGATAGGACCACATCCTGTAGAGTGTGGCATTATTTTGTCCCAGAGTGCACCAAATCCTCCAAATTCATAATGGCCGATTTTCCAGCAGGCAGGTAAGAGCTGGCTAAACACACCCCTCGGATGGCTACTTTCCATAGCCTCTCCCCTCTGGCATCTGTGCATTCCTTCCATAAGCCTAGCTCTGGCTGAGGTGACAAGTTTAGAGTTGTAAATTACACTGGTTTCTTCCCTCCTCTTTGAAGACCATGGTTTACGACTCCTCCCACTGCCCTGGCATTCCTGTGGAACAGCACACTGCCCTACCAGAAGAGCTGGTTAACCCCAGGGGCTCTTTATCACCTCTTCAAAGCAGCCCGGCTAATCCACTTAACTCTGACCAATCAGGAAAGACCACTGGAAGGTTGAATCTGGACTTCCAAACAAGAAAGTTCTATAACTTCTTGTATGTACACTTTAGGAGAAATTCAACAATATCATATTATTGAGTTTATTAATACCATTCTGGGAAGTCTTTGAATGGTTCTTTTAGCCTTCTCCTATCAAGAGTTATTAGTTAATAACTTTCTGCCATGTTAACCTATGTGGCAGGGAATTTGTAATGGGAAAAATGACTTGGGCCATTTTTCCAGCACCAGGACTTACAAAAACATATTTTGTAAGTACTTCACTTATATCTACACTACCCCTACCCAATGAGACAACCAGGGGAGACTTTAGGGATTCTGAATATGTAGAAGTATTGCAGATCCTCCCTCCACAGTGCTCCTAGCATCAAAGTCGAATTTGGGCAGCACTTTATCACAATGTAGGGAGTGAAATGTGAAATTTCATTTAACCCAATGCATGTAAAACTCAATTTATAAGGGTCCACCTTATAAATACCTGATCCCCCTACCCCTGGAAAACCTAGGGGAGACACTGGGGGTTCCTAATATGTAAAAACATTGTAGGTTATCCATTTTTCAGTGCCCCAAACACAAAAGTCGAGTTTGGGCACAATGTACTTTTTAAAAGCAGTTATGAAACCGAGGGCTGCTTTTAAACTGACCTCAGGCTTCAGCAGTGCACACATGCAAGTGTAGAAAGGGCTTCTGGCCTCTAAACTGCCATGCCCCACTATGTACTAGGGACTGATAGGTAATTTCAACCCCCCTGCCCCATTATATACTAGGGGCATATAGGGTAGGTCATGACAATCACAGGGGAACCCCAACCCATAGTGTACCCTAGTGTATGTGGGTGTTTCATGTTTTCAGAATAGCACTGGCTCTGGGCCTGGTTAGGCAAAGCCCAGGGCACATGGTTTCATTACAGCAGAGGAACCACTATAATCTGAATTCTTCCCCCCAGCCTCCAAACCAACCACATAAAAGTAATTTAAGGGAGGGGGCAGATACTTAGTATGTGCAGGATGGCATGCCCAGATGAAAACCCCAGCCTTTTACAAAGACAACCATCTCAGGCAGCAAGTACCTGTGAAGTCCAATGGACTCCAGTAATCTTTTGATCAGATACACGCATGTGGACCTTATCCTCCTCACAGCACAGACACCGTGCAGTCACTACCAGCATTTGGCATGCTGTCCCAAACATGGTTAGGACCAAAGGATCCATTTATGATGGACATGAACCTGAAAGATCTTTTTCAAGAGGACCAGAAGAACAAGCTACTTACCTTCGGTAACGATTTATCTGTTAGAAACATATGTTAGTTACAGATTCCGTACCTTGGATTTACCCCTAGACTGGATCGGAGAATTTTTTCTTAGCAGTACCCCACGGGTCGGTAGGTGGCATCTGTTGACTCTGCGCCAGTCGTTGGCGTCATGGTCACCAGGATGACGTCGCAGTGCCTACATAGATGCCGCCCCCGTTCGCGGACGTCAGTTCTGACATGAATTTTCATGATAGAAGTGCAGAGCCATGCAAGACACTGACCACTGATTGACTACAACTAGGTCCCTGTAAAGGAGTCCCTATCCCTAAAAGTCAGTTCGCAGAGCGGGGAGGCTGGGTGGGGCGGTAAGGAACCCATAAGTAACATGTCTCTTACAGATACATCGTTATCAAAGGTAAGTAACTTTCATCTGAAAATGACTATTACTTATAGATTCCTTACCTTAGAATAGATACCCCAGCAATACCAACCTCTGAGAAGGGTCTGTGAACCAAGTTCATACCGGAAAGTCCTGGAGGATTGAACGGGCAAAATAGCCATACCTCCGGACTTGACTATTTAGGCAGTAATGTCTGGTGAACGTGTCCATAGATGCAGTCAATGAGAGGGACTCCACATGACAAAGTGGTAGTTGCTGCCGTAGCTGTAGTGGAATGAGCACTCAGCCCAACAGGAGGTTCTTTTTTCGCTAAAACTTGACACATTTTCATACAAAGGACAACCCATGTAGAGATGTTGCGCTTTTGGACAGCCCGACCTTTTTTGGCACCCACATAGCCAGCGAAGAGTTGATTGTCCACCCGGAAATCTTTTGTGCGGTCAAGGTAGAAGGACCGCACATGTTTTGGGTCCAGACCGTGGAGTCTCTCCTCCTTGGAAGGGTGCGGAGGTGGGAAAAAGGTGGGCAGAGTGATAGTTTGTTCTATGTGAAAAGGTGTAACTACATTAGGAAGGAACAAGGGTCTCGTCCTAAGCACCACTTTGTCCAGATGCACAGAGAAGAAATGGGGCTTACAAGAAAGAGCCTGAAGCTCGCTCACTCTGCGAGCAGAGGTGACGGCAACAAGAAAGGCAGTCTTCAGAGTAAGGAGCCTGAGAGGATAGTAGTGAAGAACAATTTACTTACCTTCGGTAACGATGTATCTGTAAGAAACATTAGTTAGTTAGATTCCTCACCTTAGAATATCCCCAGGCGTCAGGCTGGATCCGGAAAGATTTTTCGTCAGCAATACCCCTTGCGCGTCGCTAGGCGTCGTTTGCGGCTCCGCGTCTGCGCCGGAATGACGTCGGAGTACTTAGATGCCGCCCTCGCGCGCTGACGTCAGTTCTTGTACATAGCCTTCCGCGCCAGGACCGCAGAGCCATGCAAGAGACCGACACTGGTGTAAAAAAGTCTAGGGCCCTGAAAAGGATAACCTTAACCCTAGATGTCGGTTCACAGAACGGGGAGGATGGGTGGGTCGGTGAGGAATCTAACTAATGTTTCTTACAGATACATCGTTACCGAAGGTAAGTAACTTGATCATCTGAAAGAAACACGTTAGTTAGATTCCTCACCTTAGAATAGATACCGCAGCAATACCAACCCCGGTGGAGGGTCTGCGAACCAAGATCACACCAGAAAGTCCTGGAGAACAGAACGGCCAAAGAAGCCATCTCTCCGGACTTGGCTGTCCAGGCAATAGTGCTTGGCAAACGTGTGCAGTGAGGCCCACGTCGCCGCCTGACAGATGTCCTGCAAGGGAACTCCCCGTCCCAGGGCAGTAGTCGCCGCTGTGGCCCGGGTGGAATGGGCTCTCAGCCCAACAGGAGGGTCCTTTTTCGCCAAGGAGTAACAAACCTTTATACACAATACGACCCACCGTGAGATGGTCCGCTTGTGTACAGCCCTCCCCTTCTTAGCACCTACGTATCCAACAAAAAGTTGGTCGTCCACCCGGAACTGTTTGGTGCGGTCCAAATAGGAGGACAGCGCACGTTTGGGGTCCAGACGGTGGAGCCTCTCTTCCTCTTTCAAAGGATGCGGAGGCGGAAAGAAGGTGGGCAATGTGACAGATTGCCCGATGTGAAAGGGGGTCACCACTTTAGGAAGAAAGAAAGGGCGAGTCCGGAGGACAACCTTGTCCGGATGAACAGAAAGAAAAGGAGGCTTAGATGACAAAGCCTGGACTCACTAACCCGTATAGCCGAGGTGATAGCTACCAGGAAAGCAGTCTTAAGAGTCAGAAGACTAAGGGCACAATTGTAAAGAGGCTCAAAGGGAGCGCACATCAGAAAGGTCAAGACAAGATTCAAATCCCACTGAGGCATTACGAAGGGGACAGGAGGGAACATGTGAGTAATGCCTTTAAGACAACGCGAAACAACAGGGGATTTGAAAAGAGAAGGCTGATCAGGAAGCAGTAAGAAAGCAGAGATTGCAGAAAGATAACCTTTCAAGGTGCCCAGAGCAGAGCCCTGCTGGGCCAAAGAAAGAAGAAAGAAGAAAGAGTAGAACCTCAGGAAGAGGGGCGGAAAGGGGATCCACAGCCTTTGCTGTGCACCATGCCACAAATTTGTTCCACCTGCAGGCGTATACCGATTTTGTGGAGGGACGCCTGGCTGCCAGAATGACGTCACAGACTTCAGGAGGCAAGTCAAATGGCATCAATTGTCGCCGCTCAATCTCCACAGGTGGAGACTGGACAGGTTCGGGTGGAGGACCGTCCCCTGCTGCTGCGACAGAAGGTCCTCCTGAAGAGGCAGTCGTACCGGTGGATCGATTGACATACTGAGTAGCTTGGGATACCAGTACCTTCGTGCCCAATCCGGAGCCACTAAGATGACTTGGGCCCGGTCGCGCCTGATCTTCTTCAGCACTCTGGGCAGAAGTGGCATAGGCGGAAAGGCGTACAACAGACCGCAACTCCACTGGCGACGAAAAGTGTCTCCGAGCGAGTGCCGCCTTGGAAATTCCAACGCGCAGAACTGCTGACATTGCGCGTTCTCTTCAGTGGCGAATAGATCTAACCAAGGCTCTCCCCACTGCAGAAAGAGACCTTGCGCCACGTCCGAGTTCAGACGCCATTCGTGATCCATCATGCACCGGCGGCTGAGTTCGTCTGCTCTGGCGTTCAGAGAGCCCGCCAGATGTTGAACCACCAGGATGATGCCCTGGTGTTCCAGCCATGTCCAGAGGCGTAGAGCCTCCTGACAAAAGGGTCCACGACCCCACCCCGCCTTGTTTGTTGCAATACCACATGACGGTGGTGTTGTCCGTGAACACCTGCACGACAGTTCCCCGGACAGAGGGAAGGAAGGCTTTCAGTGCAAGCCAGATCGCTCTCAGCTCCTACAAGTTGATATGGAGTTGAGACTCCGCCGGAGACCAGAGGCCTCTGATCTCCGCCTCTCCCATATGGCCTCCCCATCCCAGGAGGGACGCATCCATCACTACTACGTGCTCCAGTTGGGGTAGGGAGAGGCATCTGCCGCTGACCCAATCGCAGTCCGTGAGCCACCACTACTATTGTTTTGCAGTGCCCTCCGAGATCAAGACATGGTCGGACAGGTTGCCTCGATGCTGGGCCCACTGAAACTTCAGGTCCCACTGCAGAGCCCGCATTCGCCACCTGGCGTAATGCACCGACAGGATGCAGGAGGCCATCCGCCCCAGAAGCCGCAGCACCAACCTGACCAAAACCCAGGATAGAGGCCGAAAGATGGGAATCAGAGCCTGAATATCCCGGACCCGCTGTTCCGGAGGATTGGCCCGGAACTGCGCCTAATCTAGAACCGCTCCGATAAAGAGGAGCTTCTGGCAGGGACTCAGGAGCGACTTCGGCACATTGATGGAGAACCCCAGCGAATGCAGGAGATCGGCCGTAGTCTGGAGGTGGGAAGACGACTTGCTGGGGCGAGCCCGCCTTCAACAGCCAGTCGTCTAGATAGGGGAACACTGGAACCCCTGATCTGCGCAGGTGAGCTGCGACCACTGCCATCACTTTCGTGAACACCCGAGGGGCACTGGTGAGGCCGAAGGGGAGCACTGTGAACTGAAATTGCTCCTGACCCACCATGAACCGCAGGTAACGCCGGTGGGCCGGCAGGACGGGGATGTGAAAATAGGCGTCCTGCAAGTCCAACGCTACCATCCAGTCTCCAGGGTCGAGGGCAGCCAGAACCTGAGCTAAAGTGAGCATCTTGAACCGTTCCTTCCGGAGGAAGGCGTTGACGCTCCTGAGGTCCAAGATAGAGCGTAGGCCCCGTTTGCCCTTCTTGGGAACCAGAAAGTAGTGGGAATAGCAACCACGACCTACTTCTGGACCAGGAACGCGCTCGACGGCCTCTTTGGCCAAGAGGGCCGTTACTTCCTCCCGCAGAAGATTCAAGTGATCCCCCGACATACGGTGGCACTGCGGTGGCATGGCTGGAGGTGTCGTCTCGAGGGGGAGGGAATAGCCCCTTCGTACGATTTGCAGCACCCACTTGTCCGATGTGATGGGTCGCCAGTGGAGCAGGTGATGGCGAACTCTGCCGCCCACTGGCGTGGAATGGGCCTGAAAGCTCGGACTAGGAGGGCTTTGAGGCGGATGCTGCCGGGGTGGATGTGGACTGACCTGCATGTTGTCCTCCAGTACCGCCTCGGCGGAATCCACGTCAATGTGCAGGTTGGTTCTGCGGCCGGTGGCTAGGCGGACGTGAGGAGGCGCCCCTTCCTTGGCCACGAAAGGGACGAAAGGCGGAAGTTTGCGACCGCGGGACCGAGAGATCCAAGGACTTGGCCGTAGCCCGGGAGTCCTTGAAACGAGCCAGCGCACTATCCGCCTTCTCACCAAAAAGGCGAGTGCCATCAAAGGGCATATACATGAGGGTACTCTGGACATCCCCTGAGAAAGACATGGACCGCAGCCAGGCGTGGCGGAAATCGCCCTACCCAGCGAGTTTGTGGTGTCTAATTCACACCGTATGGCATGTCGTGCTGCATCTCGCCCGTCAGCAAGCGCCTGGGTGAGTCGTGTCCGGGCCTGCTCCGGGTACAGGGGCTGCACGTCCTCCACCGCATCCCACAGAGAGTGGGAGAAACGGTCCAAGAGGCAAGCGGTGTTCAAAGACCGCAGGCCCAAACTCAGGGAAGAGAACAGCTTCTTTCCGAACTGCTCCAACCTCTTGGATTCCCGATCCGGAGGAGCGGACGGGAAGGAGGATTGGGAAGTTGAGGCCTGGATAACCAGACTCTCGGGGGTGGGGTGTTGGGACAGGAAACTGGGGTCGCCCGGAGCAGGGCGGTGGCGCCGGGCCACGTTCCGATCCACAGGAGGAACTGTGGAGGGCTTGGACCAAGTGCCCTGCAGAACGTCTATGAGAGCCTCATTCAACTGCAGCAGAGGCTCTGTGGAGCTTGCTGACGGTTGAAGCACCTCTGTGAGGATGTTAGTCCTCACGGCCACAGCAGGCAACTCGAGCCCAAGGGCTTCGGACGCCTTGCGCAGCACCACTGAGAAAGCTGCACCTTCCTCCGAGGCCACAGTCGGAGGAGAGATAAAACCAGCGTCCGGGGAGGTGTCCAGACCACTGGCATCCCCCAGTTCGTCTGCCCAGTCCTGTGAAAGTTGGGCCTGTCTGGCCATTGGGTCCTCAGACCCCTCCCAGTCGCCCCCGTCATCCGATTCCTGATAAACAGGAGGAATGATCGGAGCCAGGCGGTAGATGAAATGCTCATCCATCGGCGTCGGGTGCGGCGTCGAGAGGCACCGCGCCGGCCCCAGACTAAACCGGGGAACAGCGCCAGAGGCGGAACCGGTGTCGGCGCTGGCGGAGGAGGCGTCGTGAGGTCGACCGGCACCGGCAGAGATCCAGGCCTGCATCCCTCGGGGACCTGTGGCGTCGGGACCGAAGTCGTCGACGGCGCCGGAGCCTCCAGGACGTGAGGTCGCCCAGTCGAGCCCGCGGGGCCTGAAGACTTCGAGCCCGACGAGCGATGATGGTGGCTGCGGCTCCGCGACCGGTCCTTGGACCTCCTCCTGGACCGGGACCGTGAACGGTGCGGAGCCAAGTGCCGAAGCTCGAGAAGCTTAAGGGACCGCCCGCCTAACTTTCGAGGTCAAGGCCTGACAATCGAGGCACGACTCCGCGTCGTGGTCGCCCCCTAGGCAGTAAAGGCACCGGCGATGGTGGTCCGTCACCGACATCAGTCGATGACAGGAGTCACAGGCTTTAAACCCAGGCATCCTACCGGCACCAGAGTCGAGTCGACAGAAGACCAAAAAGGGTCAAAAAAGTTTAGTCAAAAAGTGACTAAGGGGTAAGCTCTTCCCGGATCAGCGCTGTCTGGCGCGGAAAAAAGAAGAACTGACGTCAGCGCACAAGGGCGGCGTCTAAGTACTCCGACGACGTCATTCCGGCGCACGACGCCAACGACTGACGCAGAACCGCAGACGACGCCTAGCGACGCGCAAGGGGTATTGCTACAAATATCTTTCCAGATCCAGCCTGACGCCTGGGGATATTCTAAGGTGAGGAATCTAACTAACGTGTTTCTTTCAGATACCTGAGATGCGTAACCAGGCATGCCTGCGCAGAAGGACACTGGTGTTTATTGCCCTTGCGGCGGTATCTGCAACATCCAAGGCACAACAGATGGAGGTGTTAGTGATGGTTTTACCTTCCTGTATGAGTTCATTGGCCCTGTTTTTATACCTGTCAGAGAGGTGTTGCATTATGGACTCAAGCTCATCATAATGTGCCCTGTCATGCCTAGCTAACAGCGCTTGTGTATTGGCAATGTGCCATATGTTTGCTGCCTGTGACGCTGTGTGCTTGCCAGAGGCGTCCAGGAGTTTAGACTCCTTATCTTGTGGTGGTGCGTCACCTGATGTTTGGGAATTGTCTCTCTTCCTCGCATTGGAGACTACAAGGGAGTCTAGAGGGGCTGGGCCTTTGATGTATGCTGGATCAGTAGGGCAACCTTATATTTTTTCTCTATTCTGGGGTTGATGACTCGGGCCCTAACCGGGTCTTTAAAGACCTCTGGTGCATGCTTAATGACCCCTTTAAGCATGGGTAAAATGGAGGTGGACCTTTGTGTGATGTAAAAAGTGTCCATGAGAAAATCTTCCTCCACAGGGTCTGTATGAAGGGCCACCTCGGGGTACTGGGCAGCTCTGTGAAGGAGCTGGTTGCAGCTGATATTGTCCTCTGGAGGGGAAGGCCTGGAGGGATAGATGTCGTCTTGTGGGATGTAAGGGACGACTGGGACACTGTAATCATCCCAGGGGTCTGGGGAGCCAGTAGGGGTAGGGTCCCCTAGGGGTTAATCGTCCGCACCGCCCCCTGCATCATCGGAGGTGTTGGCATCATCATCTACTGGAGTTGGTGATGGTGTAGGAGAGTGGTGTGGTGGGTGGTGGTGGTGGGGGGGGGGGGGGGGGGGGGGAGGAGGAGGAGGAGGAGGAAGAGGTGAAGGGATCCTTAATGGATAGTTAGCAAAGTCTCACTTCTTTGGTGGTGGAGCCGGTGCAGGCGTATCTAGGGGTCTTCTCTTGATGCGAAGCATTAAGTGACCAGTCTTAGGATCCTTCACAAGAGTCTTTTGGGTAGGATCTGGGCGAAACAGTTCTTCAGTGGGAGGCAGATCCTTCGGAGTCGACGGCTTCGGTGCTGTATGCTTTTTCGGCGCCGACTCGGTAGCGGTTCTAGGTTGGGAACCGTGCAGTTTTGCAGTGTCTTTGTCCGATGGAACCTGTTGTTGTTTTGTCGGTTCCGAGGTCTTTGGCTTCGAAGAATGGGAGTCGGGCCATTTGGTGGTTGCTTTTTGGTCGGCTCAGAGGGTGTTGTCGGTGCCGAGGAATCGGTGCTAACCTTCAAAGCAGAGTGCTTAGATGTCGAAGCAGCGGTCGGTGTGGATGAGGAAGATGACGTCGTCTTTTTCGGTGCCTGTGTATGTTTTTCGGCACCGAGGGTAGGCTGACTCGAGCCCCAGTCACCTAAAGGCTTAATAGGATTCTTTACAGGGCCCGAAGAAGGGGCATGGGAAGCAGTCTCTCGGTGTGCACCTGTGCCCGAAGGTGAAGGTGGTACCGATGTCTTTTTTGATAGTGTCGAGAGGGGGTTGGGGTTGACGTCTATACTCACGGCCCTCTGAGCTGGCGTGACTTCCTCGACGTTGGAGTCGTCTGCTTCTGAGGCGCTGATGAGGCCTTCTTCGACCCGACCTTGCTCTGGAACATAGACGCCTTCTTGGAAGATGCCGGCGATCGAAGATGACAAGCGAGCCATTGCTCTTCTAGCTCGTCGGTCCCAGATAGTCTTCTTGGAGCGGAAGGAGGCGCAAGCTGGACAGTCTCTGGCCTCGTGCTCCGGTGAGAGGCAGAGGTTGCACACCTCATGCAGGTCGGTGTGGGGAAACTTCGACCCACATTGAGGACACTTTTTGAATGGCGTCCTTTCCATGAGCCGGAGATGAGGCCCAGGAAGGCCCGAAGGCCTTCGCCGACAACCGGAATCGAAGACTTCGAAGTTGAAGAGTCGCGTGGATTGGGAAAACGCGATTGAAACAATACCGTCGAGAAGGGAAGGATTGCGCGTCGAAAGAGAAAACCTTTAACGGTTCCGACCTGGAGCACAAGAACACATCCGAGCCCAATGGCGGAAAAAAACAATCTGAGGATGGAGTCGATGCCCATGCACACTATGATCCAAGGGAGGAGTTACCTACCTCGTGACTTCTAAAGACTTTCCAAGACAAAAACAAGTGCAATATGCATAGTGTGTAATCTGCAGCTCATATGCCTCGAACCGCTGTCTTCTACATGACTGCATGGTAGGCGGTAGTGTTTTTAGGGGATGATGAAACTTCCTTGGGCCGAGCCAATGTGTTCAGTGTGTGAATAAAACTATGGTGGTGATAACCAATTTGAGGGTGGTGTGTGAGGCAGAGGAGAGCTTGTGGTGTGTTAGGCCTAGAGGTATGAGGCTGTGTTGGTAGACTAATGGGCTTGTCCCTAACCTTCCTAGGGATCAAAAAGAGCCAGATCTCCTCTGACATCTCCTTTTCCAATAGGAGCTTCCTCTTTTTAGGTATGTGAGGCTGGTCCTGTAGTTTATCTTTTCCCTGTAGATGGGTAGATGAAAATCTTCCCATGTCTGACATCATGTACCTCAGGAAGCTCAAAGATTAAGGAGGTCTTGTTCGAGTCTTATTGAGCATCAAGGCCTGTTTAAGAGCCCATCTCGGGGTGGGTTATAGAGGCGGCTTCAAAGCAGATTTCGGTTCAGAGGGTGTTTTCTAGTATGCTCAGGTTGATGCAGCATAAATGGGTGCAGAGACTCACTCTCCATTGCCAGAGGCTTTCCAGGAGCAGAGGGGTCTCTCAGGCTATTGAGGTCTCTGATCCTGTTCTGTGCAGCATTCAAGGTCAACTCCTCGTTCTCCAGAGATAAGCACAGTTTACAGTTCCCGGTGTTCGTCGGAACTGAGGAAATTGAGAATACCATTCAAGGCAAAATTGGAAGGACGTCTTCTCCATACCGTTCTTCTCAAAAGTCACTCTCAAAACGACCTGATTGAGAAAGATGCATCGATGCCACTTGAAGTGAAGTCCAACGTGGGTACTAATCCTGTGAAGAGTTCTTCTATAGCTAAAGCCGAATCCTCCACTACTGGCACCAAAGGTCTCAGAAAAGATGCGGTTGATCCTCGAGCTGGCACTGAAACATCTGAACCCAATAGCAGAAAAAAAACAACAACAAAAAACAAGGTGCAATCTTTGTACTGCTGAATTGTGGTTTGAAATTGTGGTTTGAAGATGGGGGGGGGGGGGGGGGGGGAGTCACAATGTATCTTGTGACTCAACACTGTCTTGCAATCATCTGCAGCCGATACCACATGGGAGTATACAGAGCATGTGCAGCTACAGAAACACATTCTATGAACACATTTAAGGGTTAACCTGTATTTCGCTACACAACTGTCAAGCCCATTAAGGGAAAAGACACAGTGCGGTCAAGAAATATGTAAGAGCAGGGAAGCATGGCTTTTACATAGTTATGCAGAGGATGTTTGTGCCAACAACAATTGTGTTATTTCATTTTACGTTGAAGGCCCTTATTATATGTATATGCTTGCAAGCTCTGAACAAATAGGTCTATCCTATAAATTATTTAAAATAAATGTGGATCAATTTGTATTTATCCTCATGCAACTCCTACAAACACAATACTACATGAAAATGCACCTGAAGGCAATTCCTAAATATGTAGGTACAAAAGCACAAGTTACTTACTTGTGTAATGATAGATCTGTAAGAAATGAATATGCTACTTACCAGTATTCATCTGTTCTTGGCATGTAGGGCTGCTGACATTCATATCTGTGCATAGATCGCCGCCTAGTGTTGGGTCCGGATGTTTGCACGTTGTTGCCCTGGAAGAGTCTTCGAAGTATCCCGAGATAGGTGACTCCTCCCCTGGACCACAGTGCGCATGGGCATCCTCTCCATCCTCAGATTGTTTTTCGCCATTGTGGCAGTGATGGAGTAGATACAAAAAGTGATGACCATGCTATACAGTAATTCTGAGAGCTGCAGCTGCTACAGGCGCCGGGGAGGAGGGTGGGCGATATGAATGTCAGCAGCCCTACATGCCAAGAACAGATGCATACTGGTAAGTAGCATATTCAGTTCGAGGCATGTGGGCTGCTGAATTCATATCTGTGCATAGAATAAATAGCAGTACCTCCTATTAGCGGCGGCCACCAGTGTCAGCTGCAGCGGTCTGAAAAAGAGTTCTGAGAACAGCCTGTCCAACAGCTGCTTGCTGTTTTGAGTGTACATCTACACAGTAGTGTTTGGTAAATGTATGTATAGTGGACCATGTGGCTGCTCTACATATTTCCTGTAAAGGAATGTTTCCCAGGAAAGCCATGGACGCCCCTAACTTACGTGTTGAGTGGGCTCGTGGGGGAATCGTTAATGTGCGTTTAGCCTTTTGATAGCAAATCTGAATACATTTAACGATCCATCTGGCTATACCTGCTTTGGAAATGGCGTTGCCCTTGTGTTGTGGGGAAAAGGCAACGAAAAGTTGTTTTGTCTTCCTAAAGACTTTAGTTCTGTCTATATAGTACATGAGGGCTCTTTTTACATCTAGTGTATGGAGCATTCTCTCTGCTACGTTTTGTGGATTTTGGAAGAAAACAGGCAGTTCTATAGTTTGATTCATGTGGAAGTGTGATATTACTTTAGGCATGAATTTGGGGTTGGTACGAAGTACGACCCTGTTTGCGTGAACCTGTATGAATGGCTCTTGAATGGTTAGTGCCTGGAGTTCACTAACTCTTCTCAACAAAGTGATTGCCACTAGGAAAGCTACTTTCCAGGTGAGGAATTGAATCTCACATGAGTTCGAAGGGTGGACCCATTAGTCGGGTGAGGACCAGGTTGAGGTTTCACACCGGTGCTGGTGGGTGTCTTGGGGGAATTACTCGTTTAAGTCCCTCCAAGAAAGCTTTGATGGCAGGCACTCTGAACAAGGAGAGGTGCTGCCTGTTCTGGAGATAGGCTGCTATTGCGGTCAAATGGATACGTATGGAGGTGTATGCCAGATTGCATCGGTATAGGTGTAGGAGGTAACAGATTATATTTTGAATGGATGCGTCTAGCGGGTTAATGTCATTGTTGTTGCAGTAGATGACAAACCTCTTCCATTTAGCTGCATAGCAGGCTCTGGTAGTGGGTCTCCTGGCCTCCTTAATGATCTCCATACAGTCAGGTGGCAGGTTTAGGTAGCCAAACTCGAAGACTTCAGGAGCCAGATTGCCAGATTCAGCTGTTGCGGATCTGGGTGCTGAATCTCGCCATGGTTCTGCGTTAAGAGCGCAGGTTTGATCGGCAGCCTTTGATGCGGCACCACGGAAAGTTCTAGAAAGGTGGTGTACCATGGCTGGCACGCCCATGTGGGAGCAACTAGGATGAGTGTCAGTGAGTGCTGTCGCAGTTTGCGTGCCACCAGCGGTATCAATGGCGCTGGGGAAAAAGCGTACGCAAATCTGCCGGACCAGTTCATCCATTTCGCATTGCCCTGCGACTGTGGATGTGGGAACCTGGCGGCAAAGCTTTGGCATTTTGCGTTTTCGTGTGTGGCGAACAGGTCTATCTCTGGATGACCCCACTGTTGGAAGTACGGTTGGAGTACTGACGGATGTAGCTCCCACTCGTGCATCTGGTGGCTGTGTCTGCTGAGCAGATCCGCTATCTGGTTGTCCTTGCCGGGGAGGTGTTCCGCCATGAGGAATATGTTCCTCTGAATGGCCCACTTCCACATGCTCTGAGCCAGATGAGACAACTGTGGAGAGTGTGTTCCTCCCTGCTTCTGTATGTAGTACATGGCAGTCATGTTGTCCGTCCGGATCAACACGACTTTGTTGCACAAATGTACCTTGAATGCCTTCATTGCTAGGAAGATTGCCATCAGTTCTAGAAGGTTGATGTGCATCTTCTTTTGTTGTATTGTCCATAGTCCCTGCACTGTGTAATTGAGTACACGAGCTTCCCATCCCTGGAGAGACGCGTCCGCCGTCAGTATTATTTGTGGAACAGGCTCTTGGAACGGTCGGCCCTTGCAAAGGTTTTGTGGATTCCACCAATGCAGAGAGTTTATGCCCGACCGCTCACCAACACTAGGTCTTTCAACTGTCCTTGAGTCTGATTCCATGGACGTGCCAAGCACTCCTGAAGCGGGCGCATATGTAGTCTCGCGTGTGGGACTATGAAAATGCAGGAGGCCATCATGCCTATCAACTGCATGAACACTCGCGCAGGAAGGGAGTGTTGAGGTTTGAACTTTGAAAGCAGCATCTGCATGCTGTTGATCCTCACTAAATTTGGCTGAGCTGTGGCTGCCAGAGTATCTATGGTCGCACCTAGGTACTGTTGTACGTGTGCGGGTTGGAGATGTGATTTTGGGTAATTTAGTGAGAATCCCAGACTGTGAAGAAGGTGAATGGTGAGGGACATGTGGTTGGCACATTGCTGGGCTGACTTTGCCTGAACAAGCCAGTCGTCCAGGTAAGGGTAGACGTGAATGTGTTGTCTCCGTAGATGTGCAGCCACTGTAGCTTGGCACTTGGTGAAAACTCTGGGTGCTGTTGTCACACCGAAGGGGAGGACTTTGAATTGGTAGTGCTGCCCCTGAATAGTGAACCGGAGATATTTCCTGTGTGACGGGTGTATGGGGATGTGGAAGTACGCATCTTTGAGGTCTAGTGTGGCTAGGAAGTCTCCCTGTCTGAGCAGCGGGAGAACCTGCTGTAGGGTGAGCATATGGAAATGCTCTGAGAGAATGTAGTGGTTGAGGGGTCCCAGGTCTAGTATAGGTCTGAGTGACCCGTCCTTCTTTGGTATTAAGAAGTACAGAGAGTACACCCCTGTCCCTTGCTGGTGGACGGGAACGACCTCTATTGCACCTTTTTGCAGCATACTTAGCACTTCCTGCTGCAATAATGCTAAGTGCTCGGAGGACATAGGACGGTGCTTTGGCGGTATTGTGGGTGGAGTGGAGGTTAATTCGAGACAGTAACCGTGTTGGATAACATCCCTGACCCACCTGTCCGTGGTGATGGTATTCCACGTGGACAGGAACCGCTGGAGTCTCCCCCCGACAGGTGTTATGTGGTCGGGGGGAAGGGAGAGGGCGTCACTGTTTGTTCTTGGGTGAGGACCTGGTGTTGCCGTAACCGCGTCCTCTGCCCTTGGTGCTGGAGCCACGATATCCACCTCTGGTGTTTTTATCGTAGGTACTCTGTGTGCCCCCTTTATTGTATGTTTGCTGTGACCCCTGTCCTCTAGCCGCTCCCCTATTTCCGGGGCGACGAAAGGAGCCACTACGAAATGTCTGCGTTTGCAGAGCCCCCATTGACTTTGCAGTGTCTGTGTCCTTTTTGATCTTTTCTAGGGTGGTGTCAACTTCTGGTCCGAATAAGTAGTCGGGGTTGACAGGCTGATTGAGGATGTTATTTTGAACCTCAGGTTTGAATCCGGAGATTCTTAGCCAAGCGTGTCGTCGTAGCATGACACTGGTGTTTATTGCCCTCGCAGCTGTGTCGGCGGCATCCAGTGCACACTTAATGGATGCGTTTGTGAGAAGTTGTCCCTCTCTGATGAGGAGCTCCGCTGCCTCTTTGTACTCGTCTGGTAGATGTTGGAGTAGTGACTCCAACGTGTCATAGTGTGAGCGATTGTAGCGAGCCAGGAGCGCCTGTGTATTGGCAATGCGCCAGATGTTTGCTGCCTGGGCTGCAATCCTTTTGCCGGAGGTCTCCAGCACCTTGGACTCCTTGTCCGGGGGAGGAGCATCACCAGTTGTCTGCGAGTGCGCTCGTTTGCGAGCGTTAGCAACCACGATGGAGTCCAGAGGTAACTGGCCTCTAATGTACATAGGGTCCCCGGGCGCAGGCTTGTACTTTTTCTCGATCCTGGGGTTTATCACCCGTGCCCTGGTTGTTTCCTTGAAAATGTCCTTTGCTGGCTTGAGGACACCTTTTAACATGGGCAGAGTCTTGACAGTCCTCTCTGAGGAGGCGAAAGTGTCCACTAAGAAATCATCCTCAATTGTGTCCGAGTGGAGTTGCACTCCATGATTGGCTGCGGCACGTTCAATGAGGGCATTGAAGGCAGCAGTGTCCTCTGTGGGAGATGTTTTTGCGCCATAAAGCTGCGTGTCCTGGGTATCTGTAGTGGCACCCGGGTCTGCAGGGTCATCCCAAGCTTGATCTGGGTTCTGCTGCTCCTCAGGATCTATATCCCTGGGGTAGGTGGTGTCATCACCCATGTAATCCTCCATTGCGTCCGTGTCGGAGGGCGTCGGAGAAAAGGACTGAGGATCTGGATAGGAGGTGTGGAGGCGTTCATATAGAACTGGTTCCGATTCTGCTGGCAGTTTTTGCTTTAGAGGGATTCTGTAAGAGTCCAAAGCCTGGTCGGAAGTGACCTTCCGTTTTCGGAGCATGAGCCTGCCGGTGTCGGCGTCGATGAATTGGGACGGTGAAGGCCCAGTAGGAGAGTGTCCAGTAGATGGGGACCTTGTCTGGGTGACACGTGTTCGGATCTCGAATAGTTTTGGCGCTGTGGACGGTGGCAAACCAAAAGTGATGTTGGTTGGTGCCGAAGGTGCCTTTGGAGCCTTTTTCGGTTCGGTGCCCGACGTGGACTGGAGGGCTGCCTGTTCTCTGATACGTTGCAAGGACGCTGCAACTTGTCGCACCGAGAACGCCGAAGGTTCTTTGGTGCCGAGTGGTTCTGTAGAGGTAGGCGTGGACTTCTTCGGAGCCACAGGGTCATCGAGTCGAGGAGAGGTAGTAGCGGTCGACGGCGTCGATGACTGGACCGTAGTCGCTGCCTTCGAAGTGGATGCCGATGGAGCGGCCATTTTAACCTTGGTAGTCGGGGCCGATTGCTTCGGTGCCGGGGGCCGAGGTGCTTTGGTGGTACCGATGGCCTTCCTTTTTGGATCGGTGCAGACATCCGATGCAGCGAGTTCGGCGCCGAAATCCCTTTTGGTGCGTTCGGAGCCGATGGTTTTGGCTGGCGTCGAAGGAGTAGAGGTCTTCGAGCCGACCAGTGCCAGTTTCACTTTCGGTTTCTGTTGAACCGGTGCGACGATTGGTTTCGGTTTCGTTGAAGGGAAACCAGTCTTTTTCGGTAACAATGGCTCTCGCTGGATGTTCGAGGCCGGGCCAGAGGGCGGGGCCGAAGAACTGCAGGCCGTAGACTGACGCACTTTAATAGCCTCCGTTTGGACGGGTAGGCCCTGCTCTTCACCAGAGCTATCTTCTTCGGCCCGAAGGCCTCATCGTAGTCCCCTACCTCATCGTCGGCTTCTTCCCTGTGAAAAAGCTCTTCATCTGCGTCTTCCGATCGGGAATCGTGTTCGGAAGCGGGGCTGGAGTGTATGTTTTCCACGCTTTCAACATCTTCGTCCTCGGTGCTGAAGATGTTGGTCGGGGCCGGTGCCGATTGCTGCGCTTCTAATCTCGCTGCTAGTCGATTCCGGAGAGTCTTCTTGGATCGGAACCGGGCACAGGCCATACATTTCGATTGGTCGTGATCCGGAGAGAGGCATTTGTTGCACACCGGGTGGACGTCGATATGTGGATATTTGGCGTGGCAAACAGGACACCGTTTGAATGGGGTCCTCGATTCCATCGTCGATGTAAGGTCGATGGTCGGATTAAACGGATCCGAAAAAAGTTGATAAGGTTGCTAAACTAGCAAGTAAGCTGTCGATACCGAGCGGGAACAGTACCGACGAAAACTAAAGGCCTTTTGGCCTGAAACTAAATTTTCCTAACTTGAGTCAAGATAAGCACATCCGAACCCAATGGCGGAAAAAAACAATCTGAGGATGGAGAGGATGCCCATGCGCACTGTGGTCCAGGGGAGGAGTCACCTATCTCGGGATACTTCGAAGACTCTTCCAGGACAACAACGTGCAAACATCCGGACCCAACACTAGGCGGCGATCTATGCACAGATATGAATTCAGCAGCCCACATGCCTAGAACCATTAGTTAGTGATAGATTCCTTACCTTAGAATATCCCCAGGCGTCAGACTGGAAGCGGAAAGTTTTTCGTCAGCAGTACCCCTGCGCGACGGTAGGTGTTGTGTGGCTCCACGTACGTCGCTGGCGTCGTAGCCGCCGAAGTGACGTCGGAGCTACTTAGACGAGCCCACGCGCGCTGACGTCAGTTCTGTACATGAATTTTCCGCGCCAGGAACGCAGAGCCATGCCAGAGACCGACTATTGGTGCAATAGAACTAGGGCCCTGAAAGGGATGACCAGAACCCTAGAGAACAGTTCGCAGAACGGGGAGGATGGGCGGGCGGTAAGGAATCTATCACTAACTAAAGTCTCTTACAGATATATCGTTACACAAGTAAGTAACTTGTGCATCTGAAAGAGACACGTTAGTGATAGATTTCTTACCTTAGAATACATACCCAAGCAATACCAACCCCGGTGGTGGGTCTGCGAAGTGAGAATACACGAGAAAGTCACAGAGAACCGAATGGCCAAAGAAGCAGTCTCTCCAGACTTGACTGTCAAGGCAATAGTGTTTAGTGAAAGTATGCAGCGAGGCCCAAGTGGCTGCCTGACAGATGTCCTGCAGAGGGACACCGCGTCCCAATGCAGTAGTAGCTGCCGTCGCCCAGGTAGAATGTGCGCACAGCTTTACCGAAGGTCCCTTTTTAGCCAGAGAGTAACAGGCTTTAATGCAGAGGACAACCCAGCGGGAGATATTCCGCTTGTGCACAGCCCGGCCTTCCTTGGCGCCCACGTAGCCAACAAAGAGCTGGTCATCCACCCGGAACAGTTGTGTGCGGTTAAGGTAGAATGAAAGCGCACGTTTTGGGTCCAGACGGTGGAGCCTCTCTTCCTCTCTGGAAGGGTGCGGAGGCGGAAAGAAAGTGGGCAGAGTGACAGTTTGACCCAGATGAAAGGCAGTGACTACTTTTGGTAGAAAGGAGGGACGTAGCCGAAGCACAACTTAGTCCGGATGAACCGCCAGGAAAGGAGGGTTGCATGAAAGAGCCTGGAGTTCACTCACGCGCCTAGCGTAGGTGATAGCCACCAGGAAGACAGTTGTCAAAGTCAATAACCGTAAAGGACAGCTATGAAGAGGCTCAAAGGGAACACACATTAAGTATGTGAGAACCAGGTTCAAGTACCAGTGAGGCATCACAAAAGGAATAGGAGGGAAAATGTAAGTAATGCCTTTGAGAAATCTATGGACAACAGCCTGAAAGAGCAGAAAGGTAGCCCTTAACAGCACCCAGAGCAGAGCCCGGCTGGGCCAAAGAGAAGGAACAATAGGATCTCATACAGAAGGGCAGAAAGGGGAGTCCACAGCTTTTGCTGTGCACCATGCATAAATGTGTTCCTCCGGCAGGCGTTTACAGTTTAGGTGAGGGACGCCTGGCTGCCAGAATCACATTACAAACTTCAGGAGGCAAGTCAAATGGGATCAACTGTCGCCGCTCAATCTCCACGCAAGGAGGTGGAGGCTGGACAGGTTTGGGTGGAGGACAGTCCCCTGTTGCCGCGGAATAGGATCTTCACGAAGAGGTAGTTGGATCGGAGGATCCACACTCATACTGAGTAGCTCGGGATACCAAACTCTTCGAGCTCCGTCCGGTGCCACAAGAATAACTTGGGCCCGGACGCGTCATATTTTCTTCAGCACTCTGGGTAGAAGTGGCATAGGTGGAAAGGCGTACAACAGACCGCAACTCCACTCGTGACAAAAAGCGTCTCCGATCGAGTGCTGCCTTGGAAACTCCAACGTGCAGAACTGCTGACATTGCGCGTTCTGTTTGGTGACGAATAGATCTAACCAAAGTTCTCCCCATTGCTGAAAGAGACCTTGTGCCACCTCCGAGTTAAGACGTCATTTGTGACCTAGGATGCACTGGCAGCTGAGTTCGTCCGCCCGAGTGTGCACAGAACCTGCCAAATGTTGAACCACCAGTAGAATGCCCTGGCGGTCCAGCCACATCCAGAAGTGCAGGGCCTCCTGACATAGGGTCCACGACCCCACCCCGCCTCGCTAGGTGCAGTACCACATGGCGGTGGTGCTGCCGGAGAACCCCTGCACTACTGTCCTGGTGACCGAGGGAAGGAATGGTTTGAGTACAAGCAGGATCGCCGTAAGCTTCAACTGATTGATATGGAGCCCGGACTCCGCCTGAGACCAGAGGCCTTTGATCTGCGCCTCCCCCATATGGCTGTCCCATCCCCAGAGGGACACATCTGTTACCACTGTGTGCAACGGTTGGGGAAGGAAGAGGGATCTGCCGCTCATGGACGCGATGTTCGGGAAGATAAACCCGAAACCGCGCTGTGTCCAGAACTGCTCCGATGAAGAGGAGCTTCTGAGAGGGAACCAGATGCGACTTCGGCACGTGGATGGAGAACCCCAGCAAATGCAGAAGGTTGGCCGGAGTTTGGAGGTGTGAGACGACTGCTCGGGGCGAGCCTGCCGTAAACACCCAGTAGTCGAGATAGGGGAAGACAAACCCCTGAGATGCGCAGATGAGCTGCGACCACCACCATCACTTCTGTGAACACCTGAAGGGCGCTGGTAAGGCCAAAAGGGAGTACGGTGAACTGAAAGCGGGAGCATTTTGAGCTTTCTCTTCCGAAGGAAGTGACTTACCAGAGGCCTAAAAGAGGACGCAGGCCCTTGTACTTCTTTGGAACCAAGAAGTAGTGGAAATGACAACCACGACCTACCATTGGCGTCGGAACGCGCTGGACGCCCCCCTCTGACCAAGAGGGCAGGAACGTCCTGCTGGAGAAGCGCCAAGTGCAAGAAAGTGGGTTTCTGTTGCAGTAACCCCCCCTTTTTTGCCTAATAGCTGATGCACTTTTCCTTGTTGTGCCCTGGGCTCCTGCCAATCAGGTGCCCAGGGCCTGTGTTCCTTCTATAAAAACTGCCTTACAGCCAAAACCCAAATTGGCAAACCCTGGTCACATGTCAGCCCCTGGTAAATGGTACCCTAGGTACCCAGGGCCTTGTGACCAGGGAAGGCCTCTAAGGGCTGCAGCACTCATTGTGCCACCCTTAGAGGCCCTGTACCCTAACACACACACACTGCTCTGCAGGCTGAGTGTCTGGATACAAGACAAAACAGAGTCGACATGGCACACATCCCTGTGTGCCATGCCCGCAACCTACACTGCCCTGGCATACATCAGCCACCCCTCTAGCTGGGTGCCCTATGCCAGTGGTGTGGGCACAGAGGCAGGAGCCCTGTGCCCCTACAGTACCCAGGTCCATTCCTGGGTCCTGTAAGTGCAGTGCTGCCATCTAAGAGTATATGGTGCTGGGAGCTTGTCAAACACGAACTCCACAGCACCATAATGGCAGCACTGAAGACTGAGAAGTTTGGTATCAAACTGCTCAGCACATTAAATCCACACTGAAACCAGTGTGGGATTTAAGGTACCAAGCACCACAGAGGGCATCTTAGAGAGGCCCCCTGAAACCTAAACCTACAATCCACGTCTGTTCTGAGGCTGCCACACAGCAAACATGTTGCTGGACCACTGGGTTGGAGAGCCCCTGCTCTCCTGGGTCTGCAACAATGCACATCCTGGGCGAGGTGCTAAATGTCCTCCCCCAGGATGGGCAGGGGGAAGCTTCAAAGGCATGCCGCCTCTGTGAGCTTCCCCAGGCCACTGCAACCCCCCACTCTGGCGGGAAGCTTGGCCGGAAACCCCAAATAAGGACAGGGGATATGCCAGCCTGCCAACCCCACCCCTCAGGTGGGGGAGGCGAGGTGAAGCACATCTCCGGGCTCTCGCCATCTTGAAGAAGGGAAGCCCTGCCCAATCAGGACTAGGCTCCTGCCCCCCTCCCACAGGACAGAGGCAGGATAGGGGGTGTACCCACCCCAGGACAGGGACCCATTGGCCCCTGCCCTTCACCTACCTATAACGCCCCTAAATCTAGTATTTAGGGGCACCTGGAACCTTCCTTCCCCAGATTCCAGATTCCAAAACACAAAGAAGAGCAAAAAGAAAGAAGACCTGCCCTGCAGCTGCTAAGAAGAGGAAAACACCAACTGCTTTGGCCCCAGCCCTACCGGCCTGTCGACCCTCGAACCTGCTCCTGGCTCCAACCCGGCATCTCTTGTGGCCAGCAACCTCACAACCCCGTAGGACCTGGCTACCTTTTGGCTCTAAGCCCCTGGGACTCCCATGAGTAGAGGCTCTATTCAAAACCTACTTCTAATCCCTGGCAGCAGCCCGGAACCGCGAACCCAGCACACTGCACCAGCCAAGCCTGGCCGGTGCCGGAGTGAACAAAGACCACGAGGACGACCCCACGGCGACTGTGACCCCGAGTCCGGCACCCAAGGACCTCCCTCGACACTCCTGAAGAAGCCTGCAGCCTCAGAACAAGGTGCCCCCCCCCCACCGCGATCAACAGAGGGTAAGATTTCCCGACACCAAAAGGCACCCCTGCACGAGGCAACCCGCGGCCCCCTGTGCCCAATCCCGGGGTACCTACCTATCCTCCAACTACCCAACTTACCTCTCGAAGTGGTGGTGACACCTGAAGAATCCTCCTCTCCGAGCTGGCAGTCTTTTTCTAAACCGGAGATTTCCCATTGAAATCAATTGAGCGCCCGAAGGCTCAAAAGCACCCTGCACCCAGCCGCCCGAGTGACCCTGGTAGTGCAACCTCTACACCTACCTACTTCCCCACTTGACCTGAGTAAGTGACCAGGAGCCCAGCTCCCAAAGCCGCGTGGCTTGCTAGTCAGCAGTCACCAACCAAGGCCCCCCCTATCCCTCATAGGATAACATTGAGCCTAACTCTCTGCACCCGGTCGCCCTAGAGTCGCTGAGGGTGAACCAACTGTACCTACCTGACCCTGGGGGACCCCTGAGTCTATGCCCAGAACCTCAACTCTGCCAGTCGAGTACTTACCTTTAAACCGATAACTATTTTCTTCATAGGGTAACATGGACTGGCTTTTTCCTGAAATTTCTTCCAAGTGTGGACTTTTCAAATCTTAAAATATTCACCAAAAATCAGCCGAGTAACGAAAACGAAAATACTCACTTGCTCTTAGGTGAGCTCCCAGTGCTGGATCTTGGTGCCCAGCACTGACTCTGTAAAATACATACAACTGTACTTACCAGTAACCCAATTTTCTCCCATAGGAAATCATTGACCGTTTTGTCTGTGAAATTTATTCTAAGTGTCAATTTCTGCAATCTTTAAATATTCTTTAAAAATCGTAATATATCTGGAAACGTAATTACTTACCTGTTTTGGATAAAGGTCCCAGTACTGAGTCTAGGTACCCAGTACTGGATTACAAAAGTAACGAGAACATACTATACCTGTAACTTGAATTTTCTGCCGTAGGGAATCATTGACTGTTTTCTATGAAATATTTTCTAAGTGTCAACTTTTAAAATAGCAAAATATTGTCCAAAAATCATCGCAGTAATTAAGTCGACTTTTATCACTTGATTCCAAGTACTGACCCAGGACTGAATCTAGGATCCAGTCCTGGAATTCCAAAAGTAATCCTAAAAGTAATCTGTGGCAAATAACATGAAACTTCCATTGAACTCAATGCATTATTGTGTTTAAAATAGTGTTGCCTATTGCAACCACTTGTAACCGTTTACAAAAGTCAATTGCATATTGTAAAAGTATTTATATAAAGCATCTCATTCTGAGAAAGTAGATTTTAATTCCAATTGTTGGTTCTAAAATAAAAACAGCATATATGTTTTTATATATAAACCATTGGCCTAGAGCTCAGTTATTGAGTGTGTACAACAAATGCTTTACACTGTCCTCTGATACTGCCTTACTGCTCGACCAAGCTACCACTTTAGAGAGTAAGGTTATATCTAACTTTAGCCTCTGTGGACTGTGGACTCTGTACACCCTGTACCTATTTGGGAACAGTATATACAGAGTCACTTTCTCACACCAAGCGATTCCCCAACCGGCGGTGGTACGGAGGGGGCACGGCCAGAGGGGCAGTCCGGAATGGGAGGGAGTAGCCGCTTTGGACTATCCGCAAAACCCAACTGTCCGAAGTGATGTTGCGCCAGTGGGGGAGGCAATGGCAAATCGTGCCGCCCACGTGTGTTTGGTGGGCCCGTAAACCCCCGAGTAGGAAGGTTTGGAGGCCGTGGTGGCAAGGGCGGCAGCGGACTGACCCGGCCACTGGCCCTGTGACCCACCCCTGCAGGTCCCCTTTCAGCGGCTGCACCGAGAGTGCTGCTGCGCAGGCCTGCAGCTTTGAAAGGAACGTGTTTGGGCGCCTCGTCCCTGCCAGGAAAGGAACGAAAGGCAGACCCCGAGGGAGTGCGCGTGGCGGAAAGGCCCAAGGACTAGGCCATTGCCTGGGAGTCCTTAAAACGTTCCAACGTGCCATCCGGATTGTCACCAAAGAGGCGCTTGCCATCAAAGGACATGTCCAACAAAGCATTCTGGACATCCCCTAGGAAGCCAGTGGCTCTGAACCAGGCGGAACAGGGAAGCACCCCAGTTGTGCAAAGTGCCCTGCTGAGGGAGTCGTCGGTATCAAGGCCACCACGTACAGTAAACAGTGCCGCATCTCTCCCCTTGGTATAGCTTGGGAGAGTACCGTCCGAGCGTCCGTCGGACACTGAGGTAGCACGAGCCCCACTGTGTCCCACACAGAGTGGGAATAGCGGGCCAAAAGGCATGCAGTATGCACTGTCCGCAGTCCCGAAGTGGCAGAGGTAAAACCTTGCTCCCAGACCGCTAAACCTCCTGTTTTTTTTTTTTTTTAGTACCCTATCCGGAGTAGCGGAAGGGATTGCGCTGGGAGAAGAAGAGGTCTGGACAACCAGACTGTCTGGCGTCGGGTGTTATGCGAGGAAACTGGGATCGCCCGGGACCAGGCGATGCCGTTGTGCCACACTCCTATCCACAGGAATACCTGTGGGAGGCGTGGGCTAGGCGCCTAGAGGACGTCTCTAAGTGCGTCATTAAAGGACAGCAGCGGCTCCTTGGAGGAGGCTCCTGGCCGAATCACCTTAGTCAGGAGATTGGTCCTGAGAGACACCGTAGGGAGCTTGAGGTTAGGAGCCTCAGCCGCCATGCGCAACACCACAGAAAATGTACCATCCTGCTCTGTAGAAATCCAGATCGCTCAGATCCTCCACATTGGCATCCTAGTGTGGCACTTCCTCACACTGAGCTGCAAGAGGGTCCCTAGACCCCTCCCAGGTGTGTCCTAGGCCAGAGCCAACGGTGTGTCCGAGGCCATCGGCGGGTCCGAGGCCAGAAGCCAACGGCGGGTCCGAGGTCGGAGCCAACAGTGCCCCAGGGTATCTTGCCGGCGTTGCCGGGTCCAAAGGCAGCGGCACGGGGGCAGAACCACCCAACGGTTCCACGGGGCCCGAAGGGGCAAATAAATGGCCCATGGCCGATAGAAACACTTGTATTCCTTCCGGAGTCGCGTACGGCCCTGGGGAAGGGCTGCAGGCAACAACGGATGCTCCATCGGAGCTGCGGGGAAGTGACCACCTGCCCCCTCCACCTAGTCCCGCGACCGGTAAGGGGTAGGCAAAGAGCGACGCTGTGTCTTCGACCTGGTATGGCGCTTCGACTTACCTGACCCCGATAACAAACGATGGTGTAGATTCCTCGACCGCCCACGGGCGCTGGACCTTGAGTGGCCTCAAAGAACAGTCGGGAACGCTCCCACAAGTCTTTGGCGCCATGGCTCAACAACTGGGGCACGTCCCGGGGTGATGGACGTGCCCTAAGCAGAAGAGACACACGATGTTACGATGGCGGTCCCAACAGGACTGAGACCCGGTCGTCCCTACTGCACCAGAAGTCGAGTACTCGACAAACAAGTCTAGGAGTACCGCTCTCTCTCGGATCTGCGCTTGCTGGCGCGGAAAAAGAAAGAACTTACGTCAGCGCGCGTGGGCGCGTCTAACTAGCTCAGATGACGTCACCATGGCGGCTACGACGCAAGCGACGTACGTGGAGGCACACGATGAGCCTACCGACGCGCAGGGGTACTGCTGACGAAAAACTTTCAGGATCCAGTCTGACGCCAGGGGATATTCTAAGGTAAGCAATCTATCACTAAAGTGTCTTTCAGATGCATTAAAATTACTGAAGACTGTACCGGAGTGCTTTTATGTTTTATGTAATACAATCATTAATGCATGCATTAAAAAACTAGCCCACAAAGAATAATCCAATGTGTTACAAATGTCTGCTTTTTAAGGGTTGGGTAGCCAGTATCCTTTCTAACGTCTTTGACTATAATTTACTACTAAAATGTAAAATGGGAAAAATCAGTAGACAGCCACCATAATACCAGTCTGTTAATGCAGATTTTGGCTGTTCACATTGTGAAGGAGTGTAAATCCCACAAAGCCGAATTGCTAGAAATTACAAGTTCCCAGAATGTTAGCAATTTCATTGTTTATCGTACATACTAAACTAAAAATAAAATACATACATGTTATCATAGACAGAGAAAACGCACCTGAGTCTACATCCAGCTTGTGATACGGTGAAGCAAACCTCAGATAGGTGGTCTTGGTGTTGTATTTTAGAGTTCTGGTACGTCTCATGACATACGCAAAGGAGAGTTTCTGGTGATCGCTCACACTCTTAAGCTGGAAGTACTTTGTAGTGAAGAAAAGAAGTGTGTTCAGGAGGACTATGGGAGAATAGGCACCTAGCTGTTTGCATTCCCACAAGTGTTCCTCTTCAATCCTTGAAAACATAAAACCTATTCGAGTAAGAAAGAAAGATGTTAACAGAACAAAACCTTAAAAAAAACCCCCAAAAGAACAAAAAAAAAAAAACCATGATCATAGCACCGGGTTATTTTATGAACACAACCTAGCCAACTTGATGGCTTGGTAATGTTACGACATTTATTTCAATATTCTGAAATACTGCCTTACCTTCATAGCAGATTAGGATCTGTCTGCATAGCTGCTACGTGTATGAAACCTTTTTTCAAGATAATCATTTAAAACTTTTGCAAATGAAGCAAACAGTAAGGGTTGTCTTGCATGCATGGGGGAGCAAGGACCAAGAATGCAGAAACTCTTGTTACCAGCCTATTGTTATTGTTATTGTTATTGTTATAGTGGGTTTGTATAGCGCCTGGGTCACCTGCAGGTCTCAGGGCGCTTTGACCACAGAACATAACATCCGGGATATCGAAAAGGGGGAGTACTTAGGCTGAGCTGAGTGCTGTTCTGAACAAATTTGTCTTCAAGGCTTTCCTGAAACGGAGTAGATTTCCCTCCTTTCGGAGTGTCTCAGGCAGGGCGTTCCAGAGGTTCGGTAGTAAAACCGAAAAGGATCTCCCTCCCATTGTGGACAGTTTAAAACGAGGACATACAAGGAGATTGGCATCAGCGGACCTGAGATTTCTTTCCGGCCTATATATCTCGATCCGCTCCTTGATATAGGTCGGGGCCTTCCCATAGATGGCTTTGTGGGCTATACAAAGGCTTTTAAAAACGGACCTCTGTCCAATTGGCAGCCAATGTAGACTTTTTAGTAGTGGAGAGGCGTGCGTTCTCCGCGGAAGGTTAAAGATAAGTCTTGCGGCGTCATTTAGGACTACCTGAAGTCTGTTTGTCAGCATTTTTGGCAGGCCCAAGTAGAGCGCATTGCCATAGTCAAGTCTAGATACTATGGTGGCTGAGACCACAGTGCGTAGCATCGATTGGGAGAGGAGAGGGACTAATTTGCGCAACTGTCTTAGAAGACCTGTACAGGTGCCAACCACGGTAGAAACCTGGTTGGTCATTGAGAGGGCACTGTCCAATTTAATACCCAGACTTTTTACCGTGGCTGCTGGCTGTGGAGTTGGGCCCAGCTCCTGGGGCCAGTACACATCACTCCAGGAGGAGCACTTGGATGGTACTACCAGCACCTCTGTCTTTTCGGGGTTAATTTTAAGCTGGTTGGTGGACATCCAGTTGACCGTGTATCTAAGAATGTCCTGAGCGTGGGACTGGGCTTGTGCTGTGTCACCTATGCCCAGCAGCAACTGTGTGTCGTCGGCATAGTTGAACACCCGGCAGCCCATCCCCGCTAGTGTATGAATCAGGGGCTGTAGATATATGTTGAACAGGAGTGGGGATAGAGCTGAACCCTGGGGGACGCCGCAAGTCAGACTTCCCACTCCTGATACATTATCTCCCATCTGGATTCTCTGGGTTCTCCCAGATAGAAATGATTCCAGCCACCGAAGGGCTAAGTCCTGAATTCCAAACCCAGCTAGCCTATTCAACAGAATGGAATGGCTGACAGTATCGAACGCCGCTGATAGGTCTAACAAAATCAGGGCGCTCGGTCTTTTACTGTCAGCCATCCTTCTGAGATCGTCCAGCACCGAGAGCATGACCAACTCGGTGCTGTGATGTGCACGGAAGCCTGCCTGCCTCTCATGGAGTAGATGGTTAGACTCCAGATAGCTTGACATATATTTTAGTACATGTTGCTCAAGTACTTTAGACAGGAAGGGCAGCTGGGATATGGGTCGATAGTTTTTTAAGACATTGGGGTCTGCCCCCACCTTTTTCAGCAACGGTCTTACACGAGCTTCCTTGAAGCTAGTGGGGAGCCTGCCAGTGCTCAGCGATTTATTCAATGTAGTTAGGATATGGTCCTCTAGGATTGGACCTGCCAGGCAGAAAATACTTGGAGGGCATGGATCTGCTGGGGAGCCGGATTTTGTCTTTCTCATCAATGATTCGAGGGTTAGTGAATCTATGGGGGGAAATGATGATAGGCAGCTGGCTATTGTGATCTACTAACTCTCCCCTCCCTCCGAAAACATTGTGAGAATGTGATTTTACAGCACAACATTTTGGGATGTGAGAAAAGTCTATTTAGGTTTTTTAGCCAAAATGTTGTGCCTAATGTCATGACTAAAAGCTGTTTCTTTGTAGGAAGATGCATCCAGAGGAATGTTTGTATAGAGGGGGATACCCAAGTAGTTGCATTACAAATATAGGAAGCAGTGGTATGCCTAGGAGGCTGACCCCTCTAATGCTTTTGGATGTAGAGATACAAGATACCCTGATGAACAAGTAACTTACCTTTCTATAAAGCCTCTTCTGGTAATGACTATATAACCGTAGATTCCTCAGCACAGAATGCTCCCCAGGCGTCAAACATGTCTGTGTTGCAAGTGATATTGCGGTGCCTATATATGCGCCACCCCGCTGACATAAGTTTCTTTTGTGACTATTTCTGCACCAACACCGAGCCACATAAAAACCAACGCTGAACCAGTGTGCAGTGTTCTAGTGGGATCTTTTAGGTGAAGAGCCCAAATCATATGGCGGGAATGAAGAGAGGGTCGGTGAGGAAGAGAGGGTCGGTAAGGAATCTGGGGTTAGAGTCTCTACTGAAAGAACAAGTTACTTACCTTCGGTAATGATATATCTGTAAGAGACATAGATTAGTTATAGATTCCTTACCTTATAATTACCCCCAGGCGTCAGACTGGATCCAGAGAATTTTTCGTTAGCAGTACCCCTGCGCGTTGAAAGGTGGCGTTGGTTGGCTCCGCGTTAGTCGCTAGCATCGTGGTTGCCTGGATGGCGCTGCGGTAGCTACTTAGACACCGCCCTGCCACGTTGACGTCAGTTCTTTTACATGACATTCCATGCCAGAAGCGCATAGCCATGCAAGATACTGACCACTGGTAAACAAAACTAGGGCCCTGAAAGTGATTCCCTGACCCTAGAAGTCAGTTCGCAGAACAGGGACGATGGGTGGGGTGGTAAGGAATCTAAAACTTATCTATGTCTCTTACAGATATATCGTTACCGAAGATAAGTAACTTGTTCATCTGAAAGAGACAATTAGTTATAGATTCCTTACCTTAGAGTAGATATCCCAGCAATACCAACCCTGGAGGTGGGTCTGCGAACCAAGTTTACACCAGAAAGTCCTGGAGAACAGAACGGCCAAAGAAGCTTGGCTGTCCAAGCAGTAGTTGTAGGAAAGTGGGTTTCTCCTGCAGTAACCCCCCACTTTTTGCCAGAATACTGATGCACTTTTACTTGGTGTGCCCTGGGTCCCTGTCAGTCAGGTTCCCAGGGCCTGTGTTCTTTCCCGAAAACTAACCCAATTGGCATTTTTGGCCACAGGTCAGTCCCTGATAAATAGTACCACAGGTACCCAGGGCACTGTGACCAGAGAAGGCCTCTAAGGGCTGCAGCACTTATTGTGCCTCCCTTAGATGTCCTGTACCACTACACTCACACACTGCCTTTGCAGGCTGCGTGTTTTGGTTCAAAACAAAGTGAAGAGTCGACATGGCACACATCTGTGTGCCTGCCTACAAACCATTGCCCTGGCATAGGTCAGTCACCCATCTAGCTGGGTGCACTATATCAGTTGTGAGGGTACAGGTGCATGAGCCCTGTACCCTACAATATCTAAATCCATTCTTACACAATATAAGTGAAGTGCTGCCATTAAGTGTAAATGGTGCTGTGAGTTTGTCATTTCGAACTCCACAGCACCATAATGGCTACTCTGAAAACGGAGAACTTTGGCATCAAACTTCTCAGCACATTAAACCCACACTGATGCCAGTGTAGGATTTAATGAAACATGCACACAGAGGGCATCTTAGAGATACCCCTTGAAAACTAAGCCACCGCTAGTGTCCAGGCTGAGTGGCTGCTTTCAGCTGACCCCACCATACATGTTTCTGAAACAATGTACATCCTGGGACGAGGTGCCAAGCCTCCTCCCCTAGGATGGGCAGGGTTCACGACAGGGAAGCTTCAAAGGTTTCCTGCCTTTGTGAGCTTTCAAAGGCCATTTGCTACTTTCAGGAACTGGTCCCCACTGGTTCTGACCCCCACCCTGGGCGGCAGAACGGGCGGGAAAAACAAGTGAGGAAAAGAGGTGTGCCCACCTCTGCCAACTCCAGCCCTCCGGTAGGGTAGGAGAGGTGAAGCACAACTCTCAGTGTGAGAAAGTCGCTCTGTATATACTGTTCCCAAATAGGTACAGTGTGTACAGAGTCCACAGTCCCCAGAGGTTTGGCAGAGGTTAAAGTTAGATATAACCTTACTCTCTAAAGTGGTAGCTTGGTCGAGCAGTAAGGCAGTATCAGAGGACAGTATAAAGCATTTGTTGTACATACTCAGTCAGCAAATGGTCTCACACACTCAAAAACTGAACTCTAGGCCAATGGTTTATATAAAAAGGAATATGGTTGTTTTATTTTAGAACCAACAATTGGTATTAAAATATACTTTATCAGAATGAGATGCTTTAGTTAAATACTTTTGCAATATGCAATTGACTTTTGTGAGTAATAGTTACAGGTTGTTGCAATAGGCAACACAATTTCAAACACAATAATAATACATTGAGCTCAATAGAAGTTTTAAGTTATTTGCAATAGATTACTTTCAGGATTACTTTTCTAACTCCAGGACTGGATCCTAGATTCAGTCCTGGGACAGGTCTTAACAAGTGATTAAAGTCGACTTAGTTACTGTTGTGATTTTTAGACAATATTTTGCTATTTTAAAAGTTGATGCTTAGAAGAAATTTCATAGAAAAACAGTCAATGATTCCCTATGGGAGAAAATTCAAGTTACAGGTATGGTATGTTCTCGTTACTTTTGTAATCCAGTACTGGGCTCCTAGGGCTCAGTACTGGGACCTCAATCTAAAACAGGTAAGCAATTACGTTTTCAGAGTTGGTACGATTTTTAAAGAATATTTGAAGTGTGCGAAAATCGACAGGAAAAAATGTCACAGTGGTTTCCTATGGGAGAAAATTGGGTTAATGGTAAGTACGGTTGTGAGTACTTTTCAGGGTCAGTGCTGGGCACCAAGATCCAGCACTGGGATCTCTCCTAATAGCAGGTGAGTATTTTCGTTTTCGTTACTCGGTTGATTTTAGGTGAATATTTTAAGTTTGAGAAACTCCACGCTTAGAAGAAATTGCAGAAGAAACCATTCAATGTTACCCTATGGAAGAAAATTGGGTTATCGGCTTTTGGGTAAGTACTCGACTGGCAGAGTTAAGGTTCTGGGCACAGACTCGGGGGGGTCTCCCAGGGTCAGGTAAGTACAGTTGTTACACCCTCAGCGGTACAGGGGCAGCCGGGTGCAGAGTGAGTTAGGCCCAATGTTATCCTATGGGAGGCAGGGGGGCCTTGGTTGGTGCTTGCTGACTAGCAGGCCACGCGGCTGTGGGAGCTGGACTCCTGGTCACTTGCTCAGGGCAAATGAGGAAGTAGATAGGTGTAGAGGTTACACTACCAGGGCCACTTGGGCGGCTGGGTGCAGGGTGCTTTTGAGCCTTCGGGCGCTCAATGGATTTCAATGGGAAAGCTCCTGGATGAACAAAGGCTGCAAGCTCAGGGACGAAGATTCTTCAGGTGTCACCACCACTTTGAGAGGTAAGTTGGGTAGTTGGAGGATAGGTAGGTAGGTAGGTACCCAGGAGTTGGGCACAGGGGGCCGCGGCCCTTTTTTCACTCCGGCACAGACCAGGCTTGGTGGGTGCAGAGTGTGCAGGGTTCGCGGCTCCGGGCTGATGCCAGGGGTTAGAAGTTGGTTTTGAGTAGAGCCACTGCTCATGGGACTCCCAGGTGCTCAGAGTCAAAAGGTATCCAGGTCCTCCGTGGTTTGTGAGGTTGCTGGCCACAAGAGGTGCTGGGATGTAGCAGGAGCAGGTTCGAGGGTCGACAGGCCGGTAGGGCTGGGGCCAAAGCAGTTGGTGTCTTCCTATTCTTAGCAGCTGCACGGCAGGTCTTCTTTCTTCTTGCTCTTCTTTGCTTTTCGGAATCTGGAAATCCAAGGAAGGAAGGTTTAGGGTGCCCCTAAATACTAGATTTAGGGGCGTTACAGGTAGGTAAAGGGCAGGGACCAATGGGTCCCTGCCCTGGGGTGGGTACACCCCCTATCCTGCCTCTGTCCTATGGGAGGGGGGCAGTAGCCTAGTCCTGATTGGGCAGGGCCTCCCATCTTCAAGATGGCTAGTGCCCGGAAATGTGCTTCATCTCGCCTCCCCCACCTGAGGGGTGGGGTTGGCAGGCTGGCACATCCCCTGTCCTTATTTGGGGTTTCCAGCCAGTCTTCCCGCCAGAGTGGGGGTTTAGAACCGGTGGGGGCCAGTTTGCTGGGTACAGCAAGTGGCCTGGGGAAGCTCACAGAGGCGGCATGTCTTTGAAGCTTCCCCCTGTCCATCCTGGGGGAGGAGACCTAACACCTCACCCAGGATGTGCATTGTTGCAGGCCCAGGAGAGCGGGGCTCTCCTACCCAGGGGCCCATCAACATGCCTGCAGTGTGGCAGCCTAGGCAGCCTCCCAGACCAGACGTGGATTGTAGGTTAGGTTTCAGGGGGCATCTCTAAGATGCCCTCTGTAGTGCTTTGTAAATTAAATCCCCCAATGGCATCAGTGCAGGTTTAATGTGCTGAGAAGTTTGATACCAAACTTCTCAGTCTTCAGTGTTGCCATTATGGTGCTGTGGAGTTCGTGTTTGACGAGCTCTCAGCACCATATACTCTCAAATGGCAGGACTGCACTTACAGTGCCCAGGAATGGACCTGGGTAATGTAGGGGCACAGGGCTCATGCTCCTGTGCCCACACCACTGGCATAGGGCACCCAGCTAGAGGGGTGGCTGATGTATGCCAGGGCAGTGTAGGTTGTGGGCATGGCACACAGTGATGTGTGGCATGTCGACTCTTTGTTTTGTCTTGTATCCAGACACTCAGCCTGCAAGGGCAGTGTGTTTGTGTTAGGGTACAGGGCCTCTAAGGGTGGCACAATGAGTGCTGCAGCCCTTAGAGGCCTTCCCTGGTCACAAGGCCCTGGGTACCATTTACCAGGGGCTGACATGTGACCAGGGTTTGCCAATTTGGGTTTGAGGTTTTTAGGGAAGGAACATAGGCCCTGGGCACCTGATTGGCAGGAGTCCAGGGCACACTCAGTCAAAGTACATTCAGCAATTCAGCAAAAAGTGGGGGCATATCATGCAAGAAAGATGGCACTTTCTCACACTCAGTCCACGTCATCTTGAAGATGGGGGGGGACTCAGCTAACCAGGGACAGGCTCACCCCCCCCCCCCCATCCCACTGGAGGGTGGCATAACAAGGGGTGTACCCATCCCAGGGAGGGGACCCATTGGTCCCTGCCCTTTACCTACCTGTAATGCCCCTAAATATAGTATTTAAGGGCACCCCTGAACCTTGCTTCCTCAGATCCAGACAAGAAACAAGAAGAAAAGAAGAAGGACCGAACAGCTGTGCAGCAGCTAACAAGAGGAAGCCGCCCACTGACTTGGCCCCAGCCCTACCAGGCTGTTTCCCCCTCAAACTTGCTCTTGCAAAATCCCGGTGTGTACTGCAGCCAGCTACCTCAAAAACCTCGGAGGACCTGCCTGCCTTCACGTCCAAAGACTGCTTCTCCCTTGAACACCGGATTTGTTCAACTGCAACCTCTGGCAGCAGCCGGAGACCACGAATCCGCTCCACTGTGCACCTGCCGTTCACGGCCTGAGCGGGCAAACACCACGAGGAGGTCACCCCGGCGATCCTGACCGAGATCCGGCAACCCCTGACCTGCCTCAAGCCTCCAGCCGACGCCTGGAGCCTAAATCCAGAAGGCCCGACCCCAAAAGGCACCCCTGCACCAGACGCCCCACAGCCTTGTGTGCCGAAACTGACGGCGCCTAACCAAACTCTAACTTCCCAACTTACCTCTCAAAGTGGTGGTCGCACCCAGAAATCTTTCCTCTCCCTGCCTGCCGTGCTTTTGCAAACCGGAGGTTCTCTATTGGAAACAGGGCATCCGACGTTGAAACAGCACCCTGCACCTGGCCGCCCGAGTGCCGCTGAGGGTGCTCCTTTGGTGCTAATTTGTTTCCCCATTTGCCCTGAGCAGGAGTCCAGGAGCTTTGCTCCCACAACCCAGTGGCCTGCTTGCCAGCAGCCACCAACCGGAGGCCCCCTTCCCCCAATTGGATAACATTGGACCTCAGCACTCTGCACCCTGTCGCCTTATTGCCGCTGAGAGTGTAACAAGAGTGCATCCTTGACCCTGGGGGAACCCTTGTTCTAACCCCAGAACCTCAACTCCAAAGACTGATTACTTACCTCCAAACCGATAACCCTATTTTCCTCCATAGGATAACACTGACTCTTTCTGTGAAAAGATTCTGTGTGGAGTTTGAGAAACTAAAGAAATTCTTTAAATTTGCATAATCTAACAAAAACGATTTTACTTAACTGTTTTCAGGAAATGTTCTAGAGTATTATCTACGTATACTACTCTGTGTAAGCCTAGTAATCTCAAAAGTTACTTACCTACTATTTTACTAAAGCACAAGTTACTTACTTGTGTAACGATATATCTATAAGAGACAGTTAGTGATCGATTCCTTACCTTAGAATATCCCCAGGCGTGAGACTGGATCCGCAAAGATGTCAGCAGTACCCTTGCGCGCCGGTAGGCGTCGTCGTGCGGCTCCGTGTATGTCGCTGGCATCTTAATCGCCGAGATGTCATCGGAGCTACTCAGATGCGCCCACGAGCGCTGACGTCAGTTCTGTACACAACTTTCCGCGCCAGAAACGCAGAGCCATGCCAGAAACCGACTACTGGTGCAATAGAACTAGGGCCCTGAAAGGGATGACCTGAACCTGAGAGAACAGTTTGCAGAACGGGGAGGATGGGCAGGCGGTAAGGAATCTATCACTAACTAAAGTCTCTTACAGATATATCGTTACACAAGTAAGTAACTTGTGCATCTGAAAGAGACACGTTAGTGATAGATTCCTTACCTCAGAATACATACCCAAGCAATACCAACCCCGGAGGAGGGTCTGCAAAATGAAATCACACCAGAAAGTCAGGGAGAACCGACCGGCCAAAAAAGGCCTCGACTGTCAAGGCAATAGTGCTTAGTGAAAGTATGCAGCGAGGCCCACATAACTGCCCAACAGATATCTTGCAGAGGGACACCACGTCCTTATGCGCTAGTAGCTGCTGTCACCCTGGTAGAATTGGCGCGCAGCCCAACCCGAGGTTCCTGTTTAGACAGAGTAGCAGGCTTTAATGCACAAGACAACCCATCGGGAGATAGTCTGCTTGTGCACAGCCCGACCTTTCTTGGAACCCACGTAGCAAACAAAGAGCTGGTCATCCACCCGGAACTGCTGTGTGCGGTTGAGATAGAAGGAAAGCTCACGTTTTGGGTCCAGGTATTGGTGCCCCTCTTCCTCTCTTGAAGGAGGCGGAAAGAAAGTGGGCAAAGTAACAGTTTGCCCGAGATGAAAGGCAGTGACTACTTTCGGTAGAAAGGAGGGATGCGGTCGGAGCACAACCTTGTCCGGATGAATCGTCAGGAAAGGAGGTTTACATTAAAGAGCCTGAAGCTCACTCACACGCCTGGCGGAGGTGTTGGCCACCAGGAAGGCAGTTTTTAAAGTTAGTAACCTCAAAGGACAGGTATCAAGAGGCTCAAAGGGAGCGCACATTAAGTATGTGAGAACCAGGTTCAAGTCCCACTGAGGCATCACAAAAAGAATAGGAGGGAAAAGGTGAGTAATGCCTTTGAGAAATCTATTGACAACAGCGGACTTGAAAAGAGAGGGCTGATCAGGCAGCCTGAGAAAGGCTGAAAGAGCATAAAGGTAGCCCTTTATAGTGCCCAGAGCACAGCCCTGCTGGGCCAAAGAGACAAGCTGCGACAGGAGATCCTCCCGAAGATGCAGTCGGATTGGGGTATCCACGCTCATACTGAGTTGCTCGGGATACCAAACTCTTCGAGCCCAGTCCGGTGCCACAAGAATGACTTGGGCCTGGTCACGTCTGATCTTCTTCAGCACTCTGGGTAGAAGTGATATAGGCGGAAAGGCATACAACAGACGGCAACTCCACTCGCGATGAAAAGCGTCTCCAAGCGAGTGCCGCCTTGGAAACTCCAACGCGCAGAACTGCTGACATTGCGCGTTCTCTTCGGTGGCGAATAGATCTAACCAAGGTTCTCCCCACTGCTGAAAGAGACCTTGCGCCACGTCCGAGTGAAGACGCCGTTCGTGATCCAACATGCACCTGCGGCTGAGTTCGTCCGCCCTGGCGTTCAGAGAACCTGGCAAGTGTTGAACCACCAAGGAAATGCCTTGACGTTCCAGCCATGTCCAGAGACGCAGAGCCTCCTGACATAGGGTCCTTGACCCCACCCCCCCTTGCTTGTTGCAAAACCACATGGCGGTGGTGTTGCCCGTGAACACCTACACTACTCTCCCCTTGACAGAGGGAAGGAATGCTTTCAGTGCAAGTAGGATCGCCCTGAGCTCCAAAAGGTTGATATGGAGCTTGGACTCCACCGGAGACCAGAGGCCTCTGATCTCGGCCTCTTCCATGTGGCCGCCCCATCCCAGGAGTGACGCATCCCTCGCCACTGTGTGCTCCGGTTTGGGAAGGGAGAGGGATCTGCCGCTGACCCAACGCTGGTCCATGAGCCACCACTGCAAGTCCTGTGCAGTGCCCTCTGAGATCTGGACGTAGTCGGACAGGTTTCCCCGATGCTGCGTCCATTTAAACTTCAGGTCCCACTGCAGAGCCCACATATGCCACCTGGCATGATGGATCAGCAGGATGCAGGAGGCCATGAGGCCCAGCAGTCTCAGGGTTTTCCTGACCGAAACCCAGGACCAGGGCTGAAAGATCGGAAACATAGCCCGTATGTCCCGGACTAGCTGTTCGCGAGGATAAACCCGAAATTGCGCCGTATCCAGAACCGCTCCGATGAAAACGAGCTTTTGAGAGGGAATCAGATGCGACTTCAGCACGTTGATGGAAAACCCCAGCAAATGCAGGAGATCGGCCGTAGTCTGGAGGTGGGAGACGACTGCCTGGGGTGAGCCCACCTTCAACAGCCAGTCGCCAAGATAGGGGAAGACTGAAACCCCAGATCTGCGCAAATGAGGTGTGACCACCGCCATCACTTTCGTGAACACCTGAGGGGCGCTGGTAAGGCCGAAAGGGTGCACGGTGAACTGAAAGTGCTCGTGGCCTACCGTGAACCGCAGGTAACGCCGTGGGCCGGCAGGATGGGGATATGAAAATAAGCATCCTGCAAGTCCAATGCTACCATCCAGTCTTGTGGGTCTAGGGCAGACAAGACCTGAGCAAGAGTGAGCATCTTGAACTTCTCCTTCCGGAGGAAGCTACTGACGTTCCGGAGGTCTAACATAGGACACAGGCCCTTGTCCTTCTTTGGAATCAAGAAGTAGTGGGAATAACAACCACAACCTACTTCTCACGTCAGAACGCTCTTGATGGCCCCCTTGCCAAGAGGGCCGCAACATCCTGCTGAAATTGGTGCCAAGTGATCCCCTGACATGAGGTGGTACTGAGGTGGCATGGCTGGAGAGGTAGTCTCGAAGGGGAGGGAGTAGCCCCGTCTGACTATCTGCAGAACCCACCTGTCCTAAGTGATGGTGCGCCAGTGGGGGAGGTGATGGCGAATCCTGCCGCTTGCTGGCGTCTGGGGGGCCTGAAACACCTGACTAGGAAGGTTTTGAGGCAGCGGCGGCAGACTGACCCGCCCGCTGGCCCTTGACCCACCTCGGCGGGTACCCCGACCCCAGCTGCGCTGAGACTGACTGTGCAGGCCGGCGGCTCTGAAAGGAAAGCGTTTGGGCGCCTCGACCCTGACCTCGAAAGGAGCGAAAAGCAGACCCCAAGGGAGCGCATGCGGTGGCAAGACCCAAAGACTGGGCCGTAGTCCGGGAGTCCTTAAAGCGCTCCAAAGTGCTATCCGCCTCATCACCAAAGAGGCGTGTGCCATCAAAGGGCATGTCCAACAAAGTGTTCTGGACATCCCCTGAGAAGCCAGCAGTTCTGAGCCAGGAGTAACAGCGTAGTGGAAATGGCCCTGCCGAGGGAGTCGGCTGTGTCAAGACCACAACGGATAGTGAATTTCACAGCATCTCTCCCTTCGGTAATGGCTTGGGAGATCACCGCCCGAGCCTCCACTGGACACTGAAGCAGCACCTGTGCGACTGCATCCTACACAGAGTGAGAATAGCGTTCCAACAGGCACACAGTATTCGCCGCCCGCAACCCGGAACTGGCTGAGGTAAAAATCTTTTCCCCAAACTGCTCCAGTTTTTTAGATTCCTTGTCCGGTGGTGCGAAAGGGAAACGTGCTCGGAGAGGGAGAGGCAGAGGTCTGGACAACCAGACTCTCAGGCGTGGACGTCGCACCACACTCTTATCCACAGGAACCCCTGTGTTAGTCTTGGTCCAGGTGCTTAACAGAATGTCTAAGCGCATCATTAAAGGGCAGTAGCGGCTCCGCAGGAGGTAGTCGCTGGCTGCAGCACTTCGGTCAGGAGATTGGTACTGATAGGCAAAGATGGGAGCTCGAGGTTAAGAGGCTCAGCCGCACTGCGCAACACCACAGAAAAGGTCCCAACCTCTTCTGTAGCTACGCTGCAGGGGACATTGTACCAGGGTGCGGAGAGAAATCCAGATCGCCTGGACCTTCCATATCACCTTACCACTCTGGTTCATCCTGGCATTGAGCTGCAAAAGGGTCCGAGGACCCCTCCCAGTACTCCCCTTCGTCCACCGGCCATGTAAGAGGCCGCTAAGGACGAGGGGCCCGGGGAAAGGGAATAAACACCACCTGGAATTGGAGGATAGCAGACCAATCCAGGGTCGACGTAGTCGGCCCCATAGGCAACGGCGTTGTGTCCGGCGTCGGCCCCAATGCTGGAGGAGGCGTCCGGCTCGGCGCCTGCCGGAGCCGTGGGCACCACCGGGTATCTTGGTGAGCAAAATAACGATGGATTAAACCCAGATCTGTGACTGGGGGTGAATGTTTTGCCAATGTGCAACATTCCGTCCATCATCTTGTGTGTTTTGCTATTCGCCCTATGTGGAAAGGGTATGCCCAGACGTGGGTCCCGTTTTCACTACGCCACTGGAGTCAAGCTATCCTGGCTGAAGAGGGGTGAAACCCCGAAACCGGTCCTAGGATGCTTGATTCTGGTCCAGGGAAGACATGGCTTGGCAGTTCGGGCTGAACTGTTCCCATGAGGCACAGGGTCAAGACTGATTTGCATATGGCCAGGTCTGAACTGGGGTGGCGTGGTGAGCAAAATAACGATGGATTAAACCCATATCTGTGACTGGGGGTGAATGTTTTGCCAATGTGCAACATTCCGTCCATCATCTTGTGTGTTTTGCTGTTCGCCCTATGTGGGAAGGGTATGCCCAGACGTGGGTCTCATGTTCACTACGCCACTGGAGTCAAGCTACCCTGGCTGAAGAGGGGTGAAACCCTGAAACCGGTCCTAGGATGCTTGATTCTGGTTCAGGGAAGAAATGGCTTGGCAGTTGGGGCTGGACTGTTCCCATGAGGCACAGGGTCAAGACTGATTTGCATATGGCCATGTCTGAACTGGGGTGGCGTGGTGAGCAAAATAACGATGGATTAAACCCAGATCTGTGACTGGGGGTGAACGTTTTGCCAATGTGCAACATTCCGTCCATCATCTTGTGTGGTTTGCTATCTTGCCAGCATAGCCAAGGCCAAAGGCGGTGGCACGGGGGCAAAACCACCCCACGGGTCCCTAAGGCGCTCCGGAGGGATTCGATGTAGGAAACAAACAGCGCATGGCTGACAGGAATGCCTGTATTTCTTCTGAAGTCGCGTGCGGGCCTGGGAAAGGCAGGTAGGCCGCAGGCAACAACGGAGGCTCCACCGGAGCCGCGGGGGAGTTACCACCCACCCCCTCCACCACGTCCCGTGACCGGTGAGGGGTAGACGGAGAGCGACGTCGCTTCTTTGACTCCTTATGGCGCCTTGAATTACCTGTCCCCGATTCAGACTGACGATGGTGTCGGCCCCGCGACCTGTCCCTTGACCTCCCACGGGAGCAGGACCTTGAGCGGTGCGGAGCCGATTGCCGGTCCTCCAACAACTTTCGGGAACGCTCCCGTAAAGCCTTCGGCGTCATGGCTCGACAATCAGGGCCCACCTCGGGGTCATGGGTGTGCTCCAAGCAGAAGAGAGACACGTCATGCGGATCCGCCACCGACATGGTCCGACGGCAGTCCCCACAGGACTTAAACTAGGGCATCCCTACTGCACCAGGAGTCGAGTACTCGACAAAACAAGAGAAACCAGTCTCAAAAACCAAGTTAAAAGCTTAACTAGGTGTACCGGTGTACCGCTCTCTCTCCGATCTGCGCTTGCTGGTGCAGTAAAAGAAAGAACTGACGTCAGCACGCGTGGGCGCGTCTAAGTAGCTCCAACGACGTCATCTGGCGACTACGCCAGCGACATACGCGGAGCTGCACGACGACGCCTACCGACGCGCAAGGGTACTGCTGTTGAAAACTTTCCGGATCCAGTCTGACGCCTGGGGATATTCTAAGGTAAGGAATCTTTCACGAACGGGTCTCTTCAGATAACTATTTGGGGGCTGTTTTAGGGGTCACAAGGTCAGTAGCCAATGGGCTACTGACCTTAGGGTGACTACACCCTTGGTATGCTCACCTCACGTGGGGGAGTGGGCACAATCCCTAATCGGGGAGTGCCTGCCATCTGCACGATGGCAGGCACTGAAGAGTGGGCTTCACCTCGCCTCCCCCACCTGAGGGGTGGGCTTTGCAGAGGTGGGTACACCTTCTACGCTGGCTAATTTTGACCCCCGTCTGCCTGCCGAAAAGGAGGGGAGGCTGGAAGGGGGCCTGCTCCTGATAGCAGGAGAGGCTGGGGGTCGCATTACAAAGGCGGCAAGGCCTTTGAAGTTCCCCTGCCACAGATGGGTCTTACTGGGCTGGGGGAGGAGTGACCACCAAGCCCAGGAAAGGCTTTGTTTCTGGGCTTAGGGAGTGAAGGCTCCTACCCTAGGGGTCCAGAAACCTGTCTCGTGGTGGCAAGCTGGCGTGTACCAGTCAGGGAACCCACCACAGGCTGGTAGTTTTCAGGGATTATCTCTAAAATGCCCTCGGAGGGCATTTTTCATTAAATCCCACACTGGCATCAGTGTGGGTTTAATGTGCTGAGAAGTTTGATACAAAACTTTCTAGTTTTCAGTAAAGCCATTATGGTGCTGTGGAGTTTGTAATGACAAACTCGCAGCAGCATATACTCTTAATGGCATTACCGCACTTACAATGTCTAAGAATTGGGCGAGACACTGTAGGGGTAGAGGGCTCATGCACCTGTACCCTCACCACTGGTATAGTGCACCCAGCTAGAGGGATTACTAACCTACGCCAGGGCAGTGGGTTGTAGGCATGGCACAAAGGGATGTGTGAAAACACGAGAGTGACCCCTCAAGACCAAGAGTCAGGGTATTAGAATCAATTCTAAGAAGTAAATACTCTTGGCGAGCAATTTTCCACTTCACCAGTCTAGGAAGGGAACATCAAAGCAAATGCATGTATATTTCAAATTTAATTTCAAAATTAAAACATAAGCATGTATGAGAAAGTGCCATCTTTCTTGCACGACATGCCCCCACTTTTTGCTAAATTGCTGATGTACTTTGACTGAGTGTGCCCTGGGCTCCTGCCAATCAGGTGCCCAGGGCCTGTGTTCCTTCCCTAAAACTGCATGAAGCCTAAACCCAATTGGCATCTCTGGCCACATGTCAGCCCCTGGTAAATGGTACCCTAGGTACCCAGGGCCCTGTGACCAGAGAAGGACTCTATGGGCTGCATCACTTATTGTTCCACCCTTAGAGGCCCTGTACCCGTACACACACACACACACACACACACACACACACACACACACACTGCCTTTCCAGGCTGAGTGTCTTGGTGCAGAACAAAACAGAGAGTCGACATGGCACACATCCCTGTGTGCCATGCCCACAAACACACTGCCCTGGCATACCTCGGTCACCCCTCTATTAAAAATCGCCTGTATAACAAAAACGATTTCTTTCAACTGTTTACAGGAGATGCACCAGTGCTGAATCCAGGAGCCAGCATTGAGTAAGAAAATAACGATAACCCTACTTACCTGGTAAGTGAATTTCCTCCCATAGGATAACATTGGTGATTCTATGTGAAAAAGTTTCGAAGTGTCAATTTTTGAAATACAATAATATTCCTTAAAAATCATACCTTTAACCAAACCACATTTACTCACCTGTTTCCAGGAAATGTCCCAGCACTGAATCTAGGATCCAGTCCTGTGGTTAGAAAAGTAATCCAAAAAGTAATTTATTACATTTATTAAGACATTCCCATTGAGCTCAATGTTATAATTGTGTTTGAATTGTGTTGCCTATTGCAAGAACTGTAACTACTGTATTCAAAAGTCTATTGCCTATTGAAAGTATTTAACTAAAGCATCTCATTCTGAGAAAGTATATTTTGATACCTACTTGTGGTTATAAAATAAAACTATATATTTTTATCTACAAACCACTGGCCTAGAGTTCAGTTCTTGAGTGAATGAGACCATTTGCTGGCTGAGTGTGTACAACAAATGCTTTACACTGTCCTCTGATACTGTCCGACCAAGCTACCACTTTAGAGAGTAAGGTTGTATCTAACTTTAGCCTCTGCCAAACCTCTGGGGACTGTGGACTCCGTGCACACTCAACCTTACTTTGGTGCAGTATATACAGAGCCACTTTCTTACACATGTACATCAAATCACATTAAAAATAATAAAACCCAATCATCTAAAACATCAAAGAGATATGATCAAAGACATCCGAACCAGTAACATTATTAACCTCATTTGATTTTGTACAATCAATACTCTGTTTCTCGAATACAACCCAACAGAGACAAGCGTTGACGCGTTTCGGTGGTACCAAAGCAGAATAAAACCATCTTCTTCAGGACAATGACCTACTTCGCTTTTATGAAAGAACCCAGGAGGTTCACCTCCAATATCAAGGTGAGGTCGCTCGTAAAGGCTATTCGTAGGAAACTGACTCTATATATACTACACCAAAATGAGGTATAGTGTGTATAGAATCCAGGTGACCCCAGAGATAGGAAGAGGTTAAAGTTAGATAGAACCTTACTCTCTATTTGTGGTAGTGGTTGGGCAGTAAGGCAGTCACCTGAGCCAAACGGAAAGTTCTCTCCTTTTCTCCAGGGCTCCCTGGATAGATTGTTTTTGTACCTCTCAGCAGTCAGCCCACAACAGAGGGGTGGCAATTTTGGTCAAAAAGGGCCTACATTGCACTATAACAAATTGCCAGTCTGATTCATCCGGAAGGTGGTTGGTGGCCACTCTCTCCATCGATGACACTAATTTAACCTGTGTGTCATATTACGGACCAAACACTGACGACCCCTCTTACATCGGTAAACTTCAGTTGATTTTAACTCTGGCAATGCCCCCTTTCGTCATAGGTGGTGACTTTAACCTCCTCTTAGACCCAGTCAGGGATAGATCCAACCTGAGCTATTACATCGGTGCCCCAAAATCCCGTCGAGCCTTTATCAATTTATTAAATGACTTAGACTTGGCAGACGTCTGGAGGGCAAAGAAAGGTGATTTGCAAGAATTCACGTTCTATAGCAAAAAGTACGGACATTCCTCCCGAATCGATTATGTCCTGGCAGACTCACCATCCCTCAATAATATTGAGGATATATTAGTTAAACCTAGTCACCTTTCCGATCATGCGCCAATCCAGATTGTCTATAGAGCCAAAGGGTCGGCGTTGCAGTCAAGATGGACACTAAATAGAGCGATGTTGTCCGATCTTGAGATTATTAAGGCTGTTAAGCTTTCCACTAATAACTTCTTTGAGTTTAATGGGGGATCAACGTCATGGGATTTTATTTGGGATGCATACAAGGCTAATCTGAGAGGTAATTTTCATAGCCTCATCTGTTTTAAAAACAGAATTGAAGCTAGTGCCCTAAAATCTGCTGAGGCGAAAATAAGTCAGTTGGAGAGGGATGGGAATAGACTTCCCCAGGGAGATTCGGAACAACTATCGCAAGTTTTAAAAGATCTGGAAGATGTAAGACGGGAATACAGAGGGAAGTTAGAATCAAAGTGCAGGGCACAATGGCACGCAAGGAACATGCAGAATTTTGAGTACGGCAAAAAAGCTGGGGCTCTACTTGCATGGAAGGCCAGAACAGATAGAGCAAAAAATAACATTAATACATTGACAATAAACAGTACGGGGGAGACCTAGAGTAGATTTGAAGATCTCCAATCCTGCTTACTTTCTCTCTTTTCAGATCTGTATAAAGAATATTTGGAGCCCTCCCCACGCTCAGTTCAAGCATGGTTAAGCACTAAATCTCTTCCCCTCTATAACAGAGGAATGCAGAAAGGAATTAGAGGCCCCCATCAGCATGGAAGAAATAAGTGGGCTAATCAATAAAAGCAAGAATAAAAAAGCTGCCGGTACAGACTCACTCCCAAATGAAGTATATAAACTTCTAGCGGAAGAACTGACCCCTGCCCTGTGCTCCCTGTTTAATGCGATCTATAGTCCTGTCGGTAGGGTTCCAGAGTCTTGGAAAGAGGCAACTATAGTCTTGATCCTCAAACCAGGTAAAGATACACTAAGTGCTGATTCTTATCGCCCTATCTCCCTGCTTAACGCCGATTATAAGATCTTTATGGGCGTGTTGGCAGGGAGACTGGCGAAGCTGGTCCCCAAGTTGATTCATCCAGATCAAAAGGGGTTCGTAGAAGGCAGGCAGATCCAAGAGCAAACTCAGTTAATGATAGGTAACATCGATTTGGCCACCACAAGATCTGACCCTCTGGCTATAATAGCCCTGGACGCGGCCAAAGCATTTGATAGAGTTTACTGGGTTTACTTATGGGAGGTACTGGCAACATTAGGGTTTGGTCCAATCTTCATCCAAACTCTGAGAAATTGCTATCAAGGTTCATCTGCTCGTATCTTACTGAACGGGACACTTACACCAGCCTTTAGCATTCAGAGAGGGACTCGGCAAGGTTGCCCGATCTCTCCACTTTTGTTCAACTTCTACATTGAACCACTAGTCCAAGTCATCAGGTTAGATAATGATATTCATCCCTTTAAATCTCTATCTTACAGTTGCAAATTAGCACTGTATGCTGATGACCTGACTGTATTTACGAACAATCCTGGTGTTGCGCTTTCCTGTTTAGAGTCTATTACGGAGGAATTTGGGGCTCTGTCAGGCTACCTGGTAAATAAATCTAAGACGGAGGTGATGGGCTGGAATGTTGAACAATGGGGAGGAGCTGACTCAGTAGAATTAAAATACTTGGGTATCTACATAGTCAAAGATCTAGCCAGAGTCCCCTCTCTAAATCTGTCCAGAGTAATCAAGGAAATAGATCGCCTCTTCTCTAGATGGAGAAATCTCCCTTTGACCATATACGGGAAAGTCAATCTGGTGACGATGATCATTCTCCCCAAGGTCTCCTATGTCTTCTCTGCTATTCCTCTATCTTTTGCCCAAAACTTAATAAGTAAAGTTCAGAGTAAGATCGGGAGTTTTATCTGGGGAGATAAAGGTACCCGATTATCGTGGAAAAAACTAAGGCGTAGACTCGCTAAGGGGGGTTTGGCACTCCCGGATATATGCTGGTACGCAGTGGCCTTCCAGTTTAAAGCTATTCGATCGCTACTGGTGAGACCTGAAGACTCGGCGTGGGGGAAACTGCTCTATGAAATGACAAGAACGGCAGAAGAGGGAGGAAGAGTAGAGGCATTTCTGCGTAAGTTTGGCGCTACAAAGTACTTCAAAAAAGTACGCTTGAAGGTTCTAAGGGCAGCTTTAGTTCTTTGGCTTAAAGTAAGAACTATATGGGGGATAGGGTATTATTCGCTCCATGCTCCTATTTGGGACTCCCCAGGGACACCTCATTGTCTAAAGGACGGGCTGGCCTTACCTATAAAAAGGGCTGGAATTACAATGTGGTCGGAATTGGAGGACACCGAGGGGGTCCTTCCGTGGGAGGTTTTGAGGGCCAGGATTGGCACAGGTTTCTCCAGGTTTAAATACTTACAGCTTGCCTCGTGGTACGAAGCAGAGAAAGAGCAAGTAAAAGGAAACTGGGAGGTAGAAAGGCTGTGCCACTCAGTCCAGCCCTTAAAAAAAGAGGTATCAGTGTGGTACAACCTAGCCCTTGAAGCTGTAGACTCGGAAACACCCTCATCGATCAAAATATGGGAGCAGTCCCCCTTTGAGCCAACAATAGAAGTACTGTTTGAACCATCACTGAAGCTGCTGTATAAATTCATCAAACCTGCAGCTTTAAAAAAGAACCACTTTTTTGTTGTCGATAGACTTTACTACACACCAGCGAGAATCGCGAAATTCGCTCCAGCTCCAATCCCGAAATGCTATAGGTGCAAGCTTCCCCTAGCAAATGATCTTCATATATTCTTTGAGTGCCCTGAAATTAAGACCTTCTGGAAAGAAATCGGAGACACTCTCAAAGATGTGTTTAACTCGATCATAGAGGTCAATATGTCACTGATTTTCTTTGGGGACGATGGCCTATTTTGCATCAAGGCGTCACAACAGCAACAAGGTCTATTGTTATACTTGATTTTGCTTGCAAGAAGGGAAATATGCAAGAGATGGAAAGACCATCAACCACCCAATAGAGAGGATTGGCTCAAGGTTTCCTTCGCCAAGGCCCATCTGGAATATGATGGAATAGGGGATGCGTCTACTAATCTTTGGCATCCCTTTATGAATTGGGGTCATAATCTACGACTAAATACCTTTGTCCAATGATTACACCAGTTACCCATACAAACAAGGGACTGGCCAACCAACGGAAACATGTGGTAAGCCGTGGGCCTCCTCCCCCCATAAATCGTTTAAGCGGCTTCATAAGACACACAAGTGTTTGCTGGTGAGATGAGGACAAAAAAAAAAAAGTAAGGCAGTATCAGAGGACAGTGTTAGGCATTTGATGTACACACTCAGTCAGCAAATGAATTCACACACAAGAACTGAACACTAGGCCAATTGTTTTTGTATAAAAAGATATACTGTTTTATTTTTAAAACCAAGCAAGCCTGGCACAGGTAAGCATTAAATACTTTACAGTAATAAGTTGCTGAATGTAGAACAGTTTGAAAATGCAATAGGAACTGTACTTTGATTTACAGGGGATGCAGTGGGTTGCAATACTTCGCAAATACAGTACATTGAAACAAATAGGCTTTTTCAGTAACTTAAAGGTAAGTTACTCTTTACGTTACTTTTCTAACTCAGTGCTGGATACCTAGATTCAGCTCTGGGACATTTCCTACAAACAGGTAAGTAAATACGTTTTGATTATTCGTACGATTTTTAAAGAATATTTTTATATTTCAAAACTCCACACTTGGAAACTTTTTGGAAAACAATTGTCAATGTTATCCTAAGGAGGAAAAACAGGTTATCAGTTCACAGTTAAGTTATCGACTGTGGGAGTTAAGGTTCTGGGGTTAGACTCAGGGGTCCCCCAGGGTCAGTGATGCACTCTTGTTGCACCCTTAGCAGCACTAGGGCGGCCAGGTGCAGAGTGTTGAGGCCTAATGTTATCAAATAGGGGACAGGGGGCCTCCGGCTGGTGGAAAACAGGCCACTGGGTTGTGGGAGCAAAGCTCCTAGGGTTTAGGTAAGGGCAAATGGGGAAACAAAGTAGAACAAAAGATGTACCCTCAGTGGCACTGAGGCGGCTGGGTGCAGAGTGCTGTTTTCAATGAAGAACCTCCGGTTTGCAAAAGCACTGCAGGCAGGGAGACAAATGACATCTGGTGCGACCACTACTTAGAGAGGTAAGTTGGGAAGTTAGGGGTTGGTTAGGCACCGTTGGTTTGGGCACACAAAGCCGTGGGGCGTCGGGTGCAGGGGTGCCTTTTGGGGTCAGATCTTCTTACCAGCTCCTGGTCGATGTTAGGGGGGCCTTCTGGATTTAGTCTGCCGGCGTTGGCTGGAGGCAGGTCAGGGATCGCCGGATCTTGGTTCAGGATTGCGGGGGTGACCTCCTCGGGGTGTTTTTCCACTCAAGCTCGGCCGGGTTCGGTGGATACAGAGTGGGCTGGATTCGCGGTCTCTGACTGCTGCCAGAGGTTGCAGTTGAACAAATGTAGTGTTCACGGGAGAAGCATCCTTTGGAAGTGAAGGCAGGCAGGTCCTCCGGGATTTTTGAGGTTGCTGGCTGCAAGACACACCGAGATTTCGCAGGAGCAGGTTCGAGGGAAGACAGGCCTGTAGGGCTGGGGTCAAGTCAGTGGGCATCTTCCTCTTGTTAACTGCCTGCACGGCTTTTCGGTCCTTCTTTTCTTCTTGTTGTCAAGCTGGATCTGAGAAAGCAAGGTTCAGGGCGCCCCCTAAAGAACAAGTTACTTACCTTCGGTAACGATGTATCTGTAAGAAACGTTAGTTAGATTCCTCACCTTAGAATATCCCCAGGCGTCAGACTGGATCCGGATGATTTTTCGTCAGCAATACCCCTTGCGCGTCGCTAGGCGTCGTCTGCGGCTCCGCGTCCGTCGTCGGCGTCGTGCGCCGGAATGACGTCGGAGTACTTAGACGCCGCCCTCGCGCGCTGACGTCAGTTCTTGTACATAGCTTTCCGCGCCAGGAACGCAGAGCCATGCAAAGACCGACACTAGTGCCAAAAATAAAATCTAGGGGCCTGAAAAGGATAACCTTAACCCTAGATGTCAGTTCGCAGAACGGGGAGGATGGGTGGGTCGGTGAGGAATCTAACTAACTAATGTTTCTTACAGATACATCGTTACCGAAGGTAAGTAACTTGTTCATCTGAAAGAAACACGTTAGTTAGATTCCTCACCTTAGAATAGATACCCAAGCAATACCATCCCCGGTGGTGGGTCTGCGAACCAAGATCACACCAGAAAGTCCTGGAGGACAGAACGGCCAAAGAAGCCATCCCTCCGGACTTGGCTGTCAAGGCAATAATGCCTGGCAAACGTGTGTAGCGAAGCCCACGTTGCCGCCTGACAGATGTCCTGCAAAGGGACACCCCGTCCCAAAGCAGTAGTAGCCGCTGTGGCCCGAGTGGAGTGGGCGCGCAGCCCAACAGGAGGGTCCTTTTTTGCCAAGGAGTACCAAATTTTGATGCACAAAACGACCCACCGAGAGATGGTCCGTTTGTGCACAGCTTTCCCCTTCTTAGCACCCACGTATCCAACGAAAAGTTGGTCGTCCACCCGGAACTGCTTTGTGCGGTCCAAATAAAAGGAGAGCGCACGTTTTGGGTCCAGACGGTGGAGCCTCTCTTCCTCTTTGGAAGGATGCGGAGGCGGAAAGAAGGTGGGCAAGGTGACAGACTGCCCAAGATGAAATGGAGTCACCACTTTCGGAAGAAAGGAGGGACGAGGCCGAAGGACAACCAAAGGAAGCTTTGAAGATAAAGCCTGGAGCTCACTCACCCGTCTAGCCGAGGTGATGGCTACCAGAAAAGCAGTCTTAAGCGTCAGCAGACGAAGAGGACAATTATGAAGCGGCTTAAAGGGAGCGCACATTAGAAATGTGAGAACAAGATTCAAGTCCCACTGAGGCATTACAAAAGGGACAGGAGGGAACGTGTGAGTAATGCCCTTTAGAAAGCGTGTAACTACAGGGGACTTGAAAAGAGAAGGCTGATCAGGAAGCCGCAAGAAGGCAGAGATGGCAGCAAGATAATCTTTCAGGGTGCCCAGGGCAGAGCCCTGCCGGGCCAAAGAAAGAAGAAAGAGGAGAACCTCAGAAAGAGGGGCGGAAAGGGGATCCACAGCCTTTGCTGTGCAGCATGCCACAAATTTGTTCCACCGGCAGGCGTATACCGTCTTTGTGGAGGGACGCCTGGCTGCCAGAATGATATCACAGACTTCAGGAGGCAAGTCAAATGGCATCAACTGCCGCCGCTCAAACTCCACGCATGGAGGTGGAGGCTGGACAGGTTCGGGTGGAGGACCGTCCCCTGCTGCTGTGACAGAAGGTCCTCCTGAAGAGGCAGTCGTATCGGGGGATCGATTGACATGCTGAGTAGCTCGGGATACCAGAACCTCCGTGCCCAATCCGGAGCCACCAAGATGACTTGGGCCCGGTCGTGCCTGATCTTCTTCAGCACTCTGGGCAGAAGTGGTATAGGCGGAAAGGCGTACAACAGACCGCAACTCCACTCGCGACGAAAAGCGTCGCCGAGCGAGTGCCGCCTTGGAAATTCCAACGCACAGAACTGCTGACATTGCGCGTTCTCTTTGGTGGCGAATAGATCTAACCAAGGCTCTCCCCACTGCTGAAAGAGACCTTGCGCCACTTCGGAGTTCAGACGCCATTCGTGATCCATCATGCACCGGCGGCTGAGTTCGTCTGCTCTGGCGTTCAGAGAGCCCGCCAGATGTTGAACCACTAGGGTGACGCCCTGGTGTTCCAGCCACGTCCAGAGGCGCAGAGCCTCCTGACAAAGGGTCCACGACCCCACCCCGCCCTGTTTGTTGCAATACCACATGGCGGTGGTGTTGTCCGTGAACACCTGCACGACACTTCCCCTGACAGAGGGAAGGAAGGCTTTCAGTGCAAGCCGGATCGCTCTCAACTCCAACAGGTTGATGTGGAGACGAGACTCCGCCGGAGACCAAAGGCCTCTGATCTCCGCCTCTCCCATATGGCCACCCCATCCCAGGAGGGACGCATCCGTCACTACGACATGCTCCGGTTGGGGAAGGGAGAGGCTTCTGCCCATGACCCAATCGCAGTCCGTGAGCCACCACTGCAACTGCTGTGCAGTGCCCTCCGAGATCAAGACATGGTCGGACAGGTTGCCGTGATGCTGGGCCCACTGAAACTTCAGGTCCCACTGCAGAGCCCGCATGCGCCGCCTGGCTTGATGCACTAGTAGGATGCAGGAGGCCATCAGCCCTAGAAGCCGCAACACTAGCCTGACCGAAACCCAGGATAGAGGCCGAAAGATGGGAATCAGGGCCTGAATATCCCAGACCCTAGCAGCTAGAACCTGAGCCAAAGTTAACATCTTGAACCTTTCCTTCCGGAGGAAGGCATTGACGTTCCGGAGGTCCAAGATAGGGCGTAGGCCCCCTTTGCCCTTCTTGGGAACCAGAAAGTAGTGGGAATAACAACCACGACCTACTTCTGGTCTCGGAACGCGCTCGACGGCCCCCTTGGCCAAGAGGGCCGAAACTTCCTCGTGGAGAAGATTCAAATGATCCCCCAAGATACGGTGCTGCTGCGGTGGCATGGCTGGAGGGGTCGTCTCGAAGGGGAGGGAGTAGCCCCTTCGGACGATTTGCAGCACCCACCTGTCCGATGTGATGGACCGCCAGTGGAGCAGGTGATGGCGAACTCTGCCGCCCACTGGCGTGGAATGGGCCTGAAAGCTCGGACTAGGAAGGCTTTGAGGCGGATGCTGCCGGGGTGGATGTGGGCTGACCTCGTCGTCCTCCAGAACCGCCTCGGCGGAAACCACGTCCGCGACCGCGCGCAGGTTGGTTCTGCGGCTGGTGGCTACTCGCACGTGAGGAGGCACCCCTTCCTTGGCCACGAAAGGGGCGAAAGGCGGAAGTTTGCGACCGCAGGGCCGAGAGGCCCAAGGACTTGGCCGCAGCCCAGGAGTCCTTAAAGCGATTCAGCGCACTGTCCGCTTTCTCGCCAAAAAGGCGAGTGCCATCAAAGGGCATGTCCATGAGAGTGCTCTGGACATCGCCCGAAAATGACGTGGACCGCAGCCAGGCGTGACGTCTAAGCGCCACTGTGGTAGAAATGGCCCTACCCAGCGAGTCCGTAGTGTCAAGCCCACATCGGATAGCATGTCGCGCTGCATCCCTCCCATCGGCCAGAGCCTGGGTAAGTCGTGTCCGGACCTCCTCCGGACACAGTGGCAGCACGTCCTCCACCGCATCCCACAGAGAGTGGGAATAACGGTCCAAGAGACAGGCGGTGTTCAAAGACCGCAGGCCCAAACTAAGGGAGGAGAACAGCTTCTTGCCAAACTGTTCCAGTCTCTTGGAATCCCGGTCCGGCGGGGCGGTCGGGAAGGAGGATTAGGAGGTAGAGGCCTGGATAACCAGGCTCTCAGGGGTAGGGTGTTGGGACAGAAAACTGGGGTCGCCCGGAGCAGGGCGGTGGCGCCTGGCGACGTTCCTGTCCACAGGAGGAACTGTGGAGGGCTTGGACCAGGTGCCCTGCAGAACGTCAATGAGGGCCTCATTGAATTGCAGCAGAGGCTCAGTGGAGCTTGCTGCAGACTGAAGCACCTCAGTAAGGACGTTAGTCCTCACAGCCACGGCAGGCAGCTCGAGCCCAAGGGCTGCGGCCGCCTTGCGCAGCACCACAGAGAAAGCAGCGCCCTCCTCCGAAGCCACAGTCGGAGGAGAGACGAATCCAGTGTCCGGAGAGGTATCCAGGCCACTGGCCTCCCCCAGTTCATCTGCCCAGTCCTGTGACATTTGAGCCTGAAGGGCCATAGGATCCTCGGATCCCTCCCAGTTGTCCCCATCATCCGATTCCTGGTATACAGGAGGAAGGAGCGGAGCCGGGCGATAGACTGTCTCCAGCGGCGCCGAACGCTGCGTCCATCGACGCCGTATCGGCGCCGGGCCCGGAGCGGGGCTGAACTGGGGCTCAACGTCGAGCGGAGTCGGGGGTGGTACCTGTGTTGACGCCGGCAGAGGAGGCGTTACGAGGTCGACCGGCGTCGGCGCGGGAACGGGTCCCTCGGGCGCTTGCGGCGTCGAGGCCGGAGCCGTCAACGGCGTCGGGGCCGGAGCCGCCGGCAGGCAAGGCAGCCCAGTCGGGTCCGTGGGGCCCGAAGGCGCGCCAGCGGGCATCGACGGCGGAGCCAGGCTCCTCATGGCCGAGAGGAAAGCACTGACTTCCGCCGGCGTCGCGTCAGTCCCAGGGACCGGTGGGTATGGGGACTTGCGCGGCGCCTGCGGCTCCGCCGGAGCCGCGGGGGTGGAACCACCCTGACCCTCGGCCGAGTCGCGCGACCGGCGAGGGGAGTCCTAAGAGCGGTGTCGCCTCTTGGACTTCTTGGAATGCTTCGACTTACCCGAAGACTTGGATCCCGACGACCGATGGTGACGTCGGCTGCGGCTCCGCGACCGATCCTTGGACCTCCTCTTGGACCGGGATCGAGAGGCGCGCGGAGCAGAGTGGCGAATCTCGAGAAGCTTACGGGACCGCTCCCGTCTAGCCTTCGAGGTCAGGGCCTTGCAGTCCGAACACGACTCCGCGTCGTGGTCGAGGCCCAAGCAGTAAAGGCACCGGCGGTGATGGTCCGTAACCGACATCAAGCGGTTGCAGTCAGCACAGGCTTTAAAACCAGGCATCCTACCGGCACCGGAGTCGAGACAAGGTCAAAAAGGATCAAAAAAGTTAGTCAAAAAATGACTAAAGGGGTAGCTCTCCCGGATCTGCGCTTACTGGCGCGGAAAAAAGAAGAACTGACGTCAGCGCGCGAGGGCGGCGTCTAAGTACTCCGACGACGTCACTCCGGCGCACGACGCCGGACGCGGAGCCGCAGACGACGCCTAGCGACGCGCAAGGGGTATTGCTGACGAAAAATCTTCCGGATCCAGTCTGACGCCTGGGGATATTCTAAGGTGAGGAATCTAACGTGTTTCTTTCAGATTACTAGATTTAGGGTCGTTACAGGTAGGTAGAGGGCAGGGACCAATGGGTCCCTTCCCTGGGGTGGGTACACCCCCTATAATGCCACCCTCCAGTGGGAGGGGAGCATGAGACTGTCCCTGGTTGGTTAGGTCTCATCCTCAAGATGGCAGGGACTGAGTTGTGCTTCACCTCGCCTCCCCCACCTGAGGGGTGGAGTTGGCAGAGTTGGTCACACCTCTCTTTCTCACTTGTTTTTCCCACCGGTTCTCGCGCCCACAGTGGGGGGAGGAACCAGTTGCTGAAAGCAGCAAGGGGTCTGGGTAAGCTCACAAAGGCGGCAGGCCTTTGAAGCGTCCCCTTCGTGAACCCTGACCATCCTGGGGGAGGAGACTTGACACCTCGTGCCAGGATGTGCATTGTTTCAGGCCCCCGAGAGCAGCAGGCTCTCGGCCCAGGGGTCCAGAAACATGTCTGTTGATGGCAGCCTAAGCAGCCACTCAGTCGGGACACTAGAGGTGGGTTACTTTTCAGGGGGCATCTCTGAGATGACCTCTATGTGTATTTTTCATTAAATCTCACACTGGCATCAGTGTGGGTGTAATGTGTTGAGACGTTTGATACCAAACTAATTAGTTTTCAGTGTAGCCATTATAGTCGTGATGAGTTCCTAATGACAAACTCCCAGCACCATATACTGTTAATGGCAGCACTGCACTTACAATGTCTAAGAATGGCCTTAGACACTGTAGGGGTACAGGGCCCATGCAACTGTACCCTCACCACTGGTATAGTGCACCCAACTAAAGGTGCAACTGATCTATGCCAGGGCAGTGGGTTGTAGGCATGGCACACAGAGATGTGTGCCATGTTGACTCTTCACTTTGTTCTGCACCAAAACACGCAGCCTGCGAAGGCAGTGTGCGAGTGTGGTGGTACAGGACCTCTAAGGGTGGCACAATAAATGCTGCAGCCCTTAGACGTCTTCTCTGGTCACAGTGCCCTGGGTACCTGTAGTACCATTTACCAGGGGCTGACCTGTGGTCAGAGATGCCAATTGTGTTTAGTTTTGGGGAAAGAACACGGGCCCTGGGAACCTGATTGGCAGGGAGCCAGGGCACACCAAGGAAAAGTGCATCAGTAGTCTGGCAAAAAGTGGGTGGGGGGGTTACCGCAACAGAACACCACTTTTCAACACTATTCACAACTTTGTAACGGACGAATCTGCTGTGTATCCCAATTAAAAACGATAATACAAGTCCATCAGTATTCAATCACTCCTTTTCACACCTTCTCAGGTGGGGCAACAATAGGCAGATCAGCAAAACGATCCTAATAAAAAGCCATAGTTTGAGTCCGAAGGGATTAAGATATTCCAAAAACCACCTAATCAGGTGTGGACGTATTAAAATCAACAAGGTACCGCTGTTCAGTCGGTCCTTCTATTTGACGATTTATTATTATTAAAAGAAGGTTCGATAACTCATTGTCCTGAAGAAGGTGGTTTTATTCTGCTTTAATCCATAAAAGTCCCTCCCTCATTAATCCATAAAAGTAAATGAGGAAGACTGACTGACAGTCTCCGAGGCTCATTAATTAATTATACCACTTGCATCGAGCATGAGCCCGCCCCAGGAGTTTTTGTAGACTTGGCAGCGGAGCTCAGCTGTCCGGCTCCAATAAAAAGCACACTCTCCCTTTTGCAAGGGTTTTTGAAGGGGGAGGAAAATTCTAGAGGCCAGGCACCCCAGGCCAATCCTAGGGTGCCATATGACCTCTCGACCCCTGTCCCCTCCCACCTGCAGAGTATGCTGGGACAGTTCAAGGTTCTGCCATCCATGAGTCACTGGTCACATTTCCTCTGGGGACCTCAGCTCCACTGCTTGCTGACATCACTGCCAGGGCTTTCCCCACCAAAATTTCAAAGAGGAAGCCCCTCCTGTGGTGGCTCCACAGGTGTGGACTCCCTCTTCTGTTGAGTGGGTCTGAGCTTTCTCAACCCTGGTACAGTATGACAGCTAATTAACAGATGCAGATTTTCTCCACCACCACTTCCTCCTCAGGAGCAGAATGAAGCATGGTTGATTACTCCCTTTGTGTGGGAGGGAGCCATTTGTTTCTTCTGCTGGAAAGCAATACACTTAATTTGGCTCAGCAGGATGACAAAAGGCTTGAGCTCTGATCCTGAGCTGAGAAATAAGACAATTTTGAATGACCCATGTGTTCATATATCTGCTTGGGAATGTGCATAGTTGAACCGAGTGCACAGTTTGATATCTCGCTATACTTTGTAGGTGAAAAGGAAGCAAAATGCACTCTAAGGCACATTTGTCCCTATGTGTATCACTGCAGAAAAAACAGTAAAACAATGTGAATTTACTCGAATGCTCACTAATATTATAAGTGCTACGCAAACAAATGAAGGACGGAATTCTGAAAGAATCACACATTCACCCCCGGTCACGAGATCTGGGCTAAATCCATTGTTCTTTTGCTCACCATGCCACCCCAGTTCAGACCCAGCCATGGGCAAATCAGCCCGAATTGCCAAGCAAGGTCCTCCCTGGACTGGAAACAAGCATCCTGGGACCGGTTTCAGGGTATTACCCCTCATCAGCCTGGCCAGCTTGTAACCAGTGGCAGATTGAGCAAGGGACCCACGTCTGGGCATATCAATCCCACTTAGGGCAAAAAGTGCTGCACAAACAAAAGATAGTCCCTTGATCACTTTGCCACCGGATTCAAGCTAGCCTGGCTGATGAGGGTTGTTACCCTAAAACCAGTGCCAGGATGCTTGTTTCCGGTCCAGGGAAGACCTAGCTTGGAAGTTCGAACTGGACTTTTCCCATGAGGAACAGGTTCAAGACTGATTTGCTAATGGCTGGGTCTGGACTGGGGTAGCGAAGTGAGCTAAAGAACAATGATGGATTCAACCCAGATCTGTGCCGGGGTGCGTGTCTGAAAAGTTTCAGAGCTTCGTCAATCATCTCATTGTGTTTGCTTTGTTCACCCTAATTTGGCAGAGTATGCCCAGGCGTGGTTCACTTGCACACTTTGCCACTGGATTCAAACTAGCCTGGCTGATGAGGGGCGTTACCCCGAAACCAGTCCCAGGATGCTTGATTCCGGTCCAGGGAAAGTTTCAGTGCTCTGTCCATCATCTCCTTGTGTTCACTAATATTATAAGGCGTATCCCAGGTCAATATCCAACCCTGCAGAGCGCTCCTCTGCACCAGGCTAACCTCTGCACAATTACCATGCTGCGCACTACAGTAGTCTCAGACGTGCAGCCCTCACACATGTGCGTCCACACACGTGGACATGTATAACAAGCTATGTGTCTTTTACCCTTGCTGTGTCACAGTGGCTTCATCTAAAAAGGTGGACACTGACGGTAACCACGCAGTTTGTTTACCGTGTGAATTCCGTAGGTGAGACACCAGCTGTAAGGCTCATCGACAGTAAAAAATCCAAAACAAGCTGATGGGCAGAACCCATTTTGCTACAGTGCCGAAGAGGCAATGCAATGAACATTGCTGCCCACCTGAAGGTCTAGTGCAGGGATTGATTCTTTGGTCGGATTCAGCTGCGACGTCGGTCCAGTGTCAGAGAGGATGATCAGAACCACCACTTTGGGAGACTATGTAGGTATCGACGTGCCCTGGACTGATGTGGGTTTGGGTGCTGGAGGCTGTATTGGAATTGGAGTAGAAGGCAGAAGTGACTCAGAGGGTCCAGCTGGCACTGAGAGCAAACCCGCCGGCAGTAGCCTAGGTGAAAGGCCTCTCTACTCTATGGGGCCAAACGGCATACCATAGGTAGTTAGAAGGGTATCAAAGAGACAAAGAAGAGCTGTGCAGAACTCTTTGATATGACGCGACAAGGCTTAAGGCCTTTGAAATTCAGGCTGTGCCATTATCAGCTATTGAAATTGAAATCTGCCAGATTGAAGAGTGGAAGACAGACAGTTGGCGCTGCCCACACACGTTGGGTGAGTGGGAATGGCACGTAGGAGCAGAACTACGCTTTAACTTCTTTTATTTTTTTTTGTGCTTACCGGAGGACTTTAAGAGCGTCTGGCCTCTTTAGCAGCTCTGTAGATTCCAGGAACAGTACCTGGATCGAACCTTGTACTTGCAGCGGGCTTCGGAGCAGGTCTGACAGTATGTTTTATCGTGCTTGGCAACAAAGTTTAGTGTTGCGTTCCCTGATGGTCCTCAGGTTCACTGAAGTGCAGATTCTAAAGGTCTTAGCGTTATGACCCAACCTCAGACACCACAGGCATACCTGATGTGGATCTATCATGGACATGTGCTTGCAATAGTCCTTAGAGGGTTAAAAAACGGTCTTCTTAGGGGGTGACATTCCTTGCACCTTTATAGGAGCAGCACACTTCCGGTGCCACACGGCATGACCTTCCAGCACACAGTTACTACAAAAAAGTTTCCAAATCCAGTCTGACGCCTAGGAAATAATCTAAAGGTAAGGAATCTGCGGCTAGAAGTCTCTACCAGAAATAAAATCTTACCTGTTACAACTTTTCAAACAATACACTTCCTTCACAATCACGCACATAATTCCCCCATTCAATTGGGCAAGTATGAGGAAACAGGCTTTTTTTGTTTTTACAGGTTTCACCCACATTTTGCCCCCATCTGGACTCCTACACACTGGGGTAATGGCTCTGAAATGCCTTGAGCCCGAATAACCAAGACTGGTCATGTACTTGGACCCTTGTAAAAGTGTATGGTTGATTGGCTTCCAACCAACTGGCACTGCTTAACTTACTATTAAGTTCCTAGCATATGGTACCAGGAGCCCCTAGGGTTTGTAAGTTAGTGTCACTCATGGACTGCAGCACTAGTTGTGCCACCACGCATATGACAAAGTGAATCATATCTTCCAGACTGCCACTGCAAACTGGTAGAGCATTTCAGGTAATGGTAAAGCCCAAACCTCCATTTTTTATACGTATAAGTCACCTCTATAAAGCCTATCAAGTCCTAAGGCAGTTTGGAGCATGTTAAAAAGAAGGCCAAGTGTTTCACATGTTCAGACAGGAAAAACTCACAATTGTCATTTTGTATTGTGCGAGAGGCTAGTGGCACAATTAACCAGTACTGGGTTACACGCTGACAACCCATCTGTTCTAACTTCTGAATGGGACTACTAAAGATGGTACTACACAGCATCAAACAACTTGTTACATTAAGCCAGACATGATGCTCAAAATTAATGTAATTTGTTGCTTCATGCAACTTTTAGAAAGTTGCCACTCTGTTTTCCAAGTTTATCAGTGGCCATTTGCAGATGCAAGCCACAAGACAGCCTTCTGCCCCCCTGGAGAGACGTGTCAACGGCTCCAAGGACAGGTAACAATAGAGGCCTCCCACTGGAAGCGGTGCCACATGGGGTGTTAGCCCAAAAGGCAGCTTCAATGGAAAAGCCACCTTTGAAGGGCAAATAGGGAGAACACGTGGGAGGGGCTGCACTACTGTAGACAGGCTAGCAACAGGGAAAGAGGGAAAACAGCTGCCAAACAAAGAGAGGTTCAGCAATCTTGGGAGTGGGCACAATAAAGCACTCTGGGATAGCTAGATTGCGCACTTCATAGGAAATTTCATTAGGTGTGGGGAATCCACCAACCCCGCTGGCTAGTGACTGCTTCCTCCCCTTGGAGCACTTTCTGGGCATAAAAGGCAGGGCAATTACATAATTAGGATTCCTGAAAACCTCACTCTAAAACAGAAATCCCTGACACATAGGGACAATGTTGTACACGCAACATTTAGTCAGTATATTAAGCCGTGCCTTACCATTTGGCAGTACAGTGGGTTTCCAGTTCTTCAGTAGCTTTGTGAGTTCCATCATAAATCTTGAATAAGGCTCTGTAAAGATGTTGTCCAGTCTGCCATTTTCAAATAGGTACTAATAATAACAGGAAAAAGGGAAAAATCAAAATGGAATATTGCACCACTGTTTTTTTGTGTGGATTATTTAGCTGCTGCAACTACAGAACTTGTTTTGTTATCTGACACATTCACTTACTTTGAATTATTTCAGTAAGGAACAAAATGGGAAACAAAATGTAGTCAATACTTTACAAGAACAAGTTACTTACCTTAATAACATTCTTTGTGGTGAATATTCAATCTAACTGCAGATTCTTCCCCATTAGGGGTGGGTGGCACTCATGGAGTATAATGAAAACTCTGCAAGATATCCCAGAGTTCCACAAGTGGGCGGAATCGGCATGTCACGTTGCTCGTGCTGAGAGGTGTGCCAGAGGGAGCTGCTTCTTTGTTGCCGCTCAAGTAGATTTTCTACTGGAGCAGCAACTTTCTCACAGTGAACGCGTGCAACCGCCCATGTTGAGAAAATCTCACTGTGTGCCATCATAGTGCCTGAAAATCACGTGAGGGGACTCCAATTCTCGCTCATCAAATTACAGTTGGCGAGTCGTGTATGAGAAAAAAACGACACCATGTGGCGGAGGTTTGGTGAAACTCCACGTTACAAGCCTAACGCTGAGTGGGAAAAACTGCAAACTCCGCAGGATCGGAATTTATCGCCCACCCCATCTCACCATGTGTAGGCAACTGGCTCTGTATATACTATACCTCAATGAGGTCTAGTGTGCACAGAGCCCAGTGGAAAAGCAGAGGTAAAAGTAGAAAGCATCTTACTCTCTATTCGTGGTAGTGTGGGTGAGCTGTAAGGCTTTATCAGAGGGTAGTATTAGGCATTTGTTGTACACACTCAGGCAAGAAATGATGTCACACACTCAAAGACTGAACTCAGACCAATTTGTTTGTATCAAAAGGAAAATGCTACTTACAAGTACGCATCTGTTCTGGGCATGTAGAGTGTAGATCCGTATACTTTTGCATAGATCGCCATCTGGTGTTGGGCTCCGATGTTTGCACTTTGTTATTGTAGAAGTCTTTGTAGTCACGAGATATGTGCCTCCTCCTTTGATTAGTAGTGCGCATGGGCATCGACTCAATCTCCAGATTGTTTTCTCCATCAAGGGTGATGATGGAGCTGGATAGAAATAGAAAAGATGTCCATGTGTAACGTATCTAAGTAAGATAGTACTGCAACACATATAGGTGTCCGGGGAGGCGGGCGGGCGTATGCGGATCTACAGCTCAACATGCCAAGAACAGATGCATACTAGTAAGTAGCATTTTCCGTTCGAGGCATATGAGCTGTAGATCGCATACTTTTGCATAGATTATACAGCAGTTACCCCATTAGCGGTGGCCACCTGTATGTGTTGCAGTAGTTTGAAAAAGTGTTCTTAGTACAGCCTGGACCACACTAGCCTGTTTTGCTTGCACATCTACACAGTAGTGCTTTGTGAAAGTGTGCGGTGGAGACCATGTTGCGGCTTTGCAAATGTCATCCATGGGGAAGTTTCCCAAGAATGCCATGGATGCCCCTAGTTTGCGTGTGGAATGTGCTCTAGGAGGAATGGATAATGTATGCTCTGCTTTTTGGTAGCATATTTGAATGCATTTAACAATCCACCTGGCAATTCCAGCTTTTGATATAGGATTGCCTTTATGTGGTGGTGAGAAAGCGACGAAAAGTTTATTTTTTCTGAAACTTTTTGTCCTTTCAATGTAGTAAAGAATAGCTCTTTAGACGTCAAGCGTATGAAGAGCCCGTTCTGCTACTGAGTCTGGTTGAGGAAAAAAGACTGGGAGCTCAACAGAGTGGTTAAAGTGAAAGGCTGAAATTACTTTAGGTAAGAATTTAGGGTTTGTCCTAAGAACCACTTAGTTGGGATGTATTTGCAAAAATGGTTCTTGAATGGTTAATGCCTGGAGTTCACCCACTCTTCTTAGAGATGTGATGGCCACAAGGAAAGATACTTTCCATGTGAGGAACTGTAACTCACATTTATCTAAAGGTTCAAATGGGGGACCAATGAGCCTTGTAAGGACAATGTTTAAATTCCATACTGGAGAGGGTGGAATTCTGGGAGGGATTATCCTCTTAAGGCCTTCCATGAAAGCTTTGATGGGAGGTACTCTAAACAATGATAAGTGTGGTCTGTTTTGTAAGTAAGCTGCTATAGCAGCAAGATGTAATCATATGGAGGTGTATGCCAGACAACATCTTTGTAGATACAGTAGATAACAGATAATGTTTTGAGTTGAAGCATCTAGTGGATTGTTTGTGTTATTGCAGTAAACAAGAAATCTTTTACATTTAGCTGCATAGCATGCTCTAGTGGTAGGACGTCTAGCATCTCTAATGACGTTCATGCAGTCTGGTGGGAAATTGAGGTAACCAAACTCTAAGACATCAGGAGCCAGATCGCTAGGTTCAGTTGAGCTGGTTCCGGATGCCTTATCTGGTTCTGTGTGAGAAGCTTTGGGGAAAGGTGTAACGTTTGGTGTGGGACTACTTAGAGTTCCAGCAGTGTTGTGAACCATGGTTGTCAGACCCATGTTGGGGCAACCAGGATCATTGCTTGAGCTTGCGCACCAGTAACAGAATGAGCCGGAGAGGCGGAAAAGCGTACGCAAATCTGCCTGACTACTTCATTCATATTGCATTGCCTTTGGACAATGGGTGTGGATACCTAGATGCGAAGTTTGGGCATTTCGCGTTTACGTGTGTGGCAAACAGATCTATGTCTGGGTGGCCCCACATTTGAAAAAACAGATGAAGAACTTGCGGATGAAGTTCCCATTCGTGAATGTGCCGTTGCTGACGACTGAGCAGATCTGCAATTTCATTGTGTATCTCAGGTAGATACTCTGATAAGAGGTATATCTTTTGAGGAATGGCCCATCTCCAAATACTTTGTGCTAGGCGTGAAAGGTGCAGAGTGTGTGTACCCCCCTTGTTTTTGTATATAGTACATTGCTGTCATGTTATCCGTTCAGACGAGGACAGTTTTGCCTAAGAGATGTTTCTGAAATGATTTGAGGGCGAGAAATATGGCCGGTGATTGATGTGGAGGAGTTTCTGTTGAGGGGTCCACATACCCTGAATGGTGTGGTTTAAGAGAGGAGCTCCCCAGCCGGTGAGCGATGCGTCTGCTGTTAGCACTATTTGTGGAACCGGGTCTAAGAACGGCCGCCCTTTGGAAAGATTTTTTGTGCTCCACCATTGCAGAGAGCGATATGTGCGGCTGTCTACCAACACCAGATCTGTAAGTTGACCCTGAGCTTGGTTCCACTGTTGTGCCAGACATTCCTGTAATGGACACATCTGGAGTCTTGCGTAAGGGACGATTAATATGCAAGAGGCCATCATCCCTATTAATTGCATGAACACTCGAGCTGGTAGTGTGTTGTGGGCGAAATTTTGCTATGAGGGCTTGCATACTGGCTATTCTGGTTGGGTTGATGTATGCAAGGGCTTTGGAATTATCTCTTATTGCACCTAGATACTGTTGGGTGTGGGACGGCTGGAGATGCGACTTGGTGAGGTTTATTGTGAATCCTAAGTTGTGTAGCAGCTGGATTGTGTTGGGAGTGTTTTGTACACAACTGCTGCGTGACTTGGCTTTTATGAGCCAGTTGTCTTGGTAAGGAAACACGTGAATGTGTTGTCTTCGTAAGTGGGCTGCTACCACCGCAAGACATTTTGTAAAGACTCTGGGTGCTGTTGTGACTCCGAATGGAAGGACTTTAAACTGGTAATGTTGCCCGTCCACTACAAAGCGTAGGTATTTCCTGTGAGCAGGGTGAATAGAAATGTGGAAGTAGGTGTCCTTGAGATCTAGAGTGGCAAGGAAATCGCCTTTTTGAAGCAGTGGGAGGACCTGTTGTAGAGTGACAACGTGGAAGTGGTCGGATAGTATGTACAGGTTTAATGGTCTGAGGTCTAATATTGGCCTGAGAGTGCCGTCCTTTTTTGGAATGAGGATATAAAGGGAGTCAATTTCCCTACCTTGGTGAGGTAAGGGAACGGGTTCTATTGCATGCTTTTGCAAGAGAGAGAACCTCCTGCTTGAGAAGCATGAGGTGTTCTGTGGACATTAGACACTGTTTGGGAGGTATGTGGGGAGGAGTAGAAGTGAGTTCCAGGCAGTAACCATATTGGATAATTTGTCTTACCCACCTGTCTGTGGTGATGGAATTCCATACAGGTAGGAACTGTGATAGTCTTCCCCCGACCGGAGTGGAGTGGTCTGGGGGGAATTCACTGCTTTGTGGTGGGGGAGTTGAGGATTTAAGAACCACGCCCTCTCCCTCTGTTGTTATTGCCTCTGTAAGTCCCTCTAAAATAACCTCTGTTAGGGGACGTTTGGATGGGGCTTTTATAGGTGGAAGAGGTGGTTTCTGTACCAATGGTCTGGGAGGCGCCCCTATAAGAGGAGTGACGAAAAGAACCTCTACTACTTGTTGCCTGTAGAGCCCCCATAGATTTGGGTGTTTGTGTCCTTTTTCATCTTTTCTAGAGATGAGTCCACAGTGGGTCCTTGGTGTGCTCACCCCACCTGGGGGAGTGGGCACAATCTCTAATCCTGATGGGGGGACTACCTGCCATCTGCAAGATGATGGGCAAAGAGGAGTGGGCTTCACCCCCCCTCGCCCACCTGAGGGGTGGAGTTGGGAGGGCTGCTCTAATTTTCCCACCCGTCTTCCCTCTGAAAAGGAGGGGAGACTGGAAAGGTGCCTGCAACTGATAGCCGGAGAGGCTGGGGGGTGGCATTAAAACGGCAGCAAGGCCACTGAAGCTCCCCTGCCACAGATGGCTCTTCCTGACCTGGGGGAGGTGTGACTACCTCCCCCCCAGGAAACGCTTTGTTTCTGGGCTCAGGGAGCAAAGGCTTCCACCTCAGGGGGTCCAGGAACATGTCTTGTGGTGGCAGGCTGGTGTGTACCAGTTAGGGAACCCACCAGAGGCTAGTCATTTTTCAGGAGACATCTCTAAGATGCCCTCTGAGTGCATTTTTTATTAAATCCCAAGATGGCATCAGTGTGGGTTTAATGTGCTGATAAGTTTGATGCAAACGTCCCAGTTTTAAGCATAGCCATTAAGGTGCTGTGGAGTTCCAAATGACAAACTCCCAGCACTATAAACTCCTAATGGCAAGACTGCACTACCAATGTCTAAGAATTGGTCTAGAGATTGTAGGGGTACAGGGCTCATGCACCTGTACCCTCACCACTGGTATAGAGCACCCAGCTAGAGGAGTGGCTGACCTATGCCAGGGAAGTGGGTTGTAGGCATGGCACACAGGGCACATCAAGTCAAAGTTCATCAGTAGTTTGGCAAAAAGTGTGTGTGTGTGTGTGTGTGTGTGTGTGGGGGGGGGGGGGGGTTACTACAAGAGAAACCCAGCTTCCTACACCTTGTGAATATTACCCTGGTGCCAGACTGGATCTAGAAAACTTAAGACATATTATTGCGTTCCTGTATGTGGCAACATGTGGCACTGCTTCCAAGATGTTCTGCTACAGAGGAATGGAGCCACATATAAGGGCCACCCCTGTGTGCCGTCAGTTTATTTCGCAGGCTTGTCCGAGCCGTGAGGTGCAGATCTCATAAGCAAGGCCAATGTGCAGATCTCTAGATTGAGAGCTTTTGAGATGGAAAAGTCTATTCCACCGGACGAGGAGAAAAGAGGACCGTGAGGAATCTGCAGTTAGACAATCCACCAGAAAGAGTGTTAGCGAAGGTAAGTTAGTTGTTCGTCTGATTGACACTTCCAACCATAGATTCCTCACCTGGTAAATAGGTACCGAAGATGTGCCTACACAGCTGGTGATGTTTGTAGAATGGCTCAGACTAACAAGTTCTTCAGGACAAAATAGGAAAAACATCCAACACCAATGTAAACGATGGTCTAGGAAACAGTGTTTAATGAACATGTGTACTGATGCCCTCATAGCAGCCTGACAGGCAGATAGCCATGAAAGAATGGCGCAGTGGTAGCTATTGTGTCACAACTGAAGTGCACTGTGATAAAAAACTAAGGATGGTTGACTGGAGTACAGTTTCTTTAATCTCTTTAAAGTTCAAACGTGGGATCAGTACACTATTAACATGTATAAATACGCAAACGTTTTGACACGAAAAATGCAAGTCATGGGGGGGGGGGTATATTTTGAGATTTTATATGATGGTTTTGGCAATTCTTCAACCACCTTTGCTGTCTTTTCAGGCACATTTTCAGTATGACAAACTCAAGCAGCAAGCTTTTATACTATGTCTCCTGTAAACACACATTAACACAAAAATAAAAATCATTGTGAATGAAATATCTTGGCACAAACTAGCAAATTCTTTCAGATTTGAGACAAGCTCAAGTGCCATGTTTACACCATGTGAGGGTTTGTGACATGCGTGCAAAGAAGCACTTTATAAAATCTCTAAGAGAGAAATATGCCACAGAAAAACAAGTTACTTGCCTTGGGTAAAACCTTTCTCTGGTAGAGACTATCTAGCCGCAGATTCATTACCTTAGAATTACCCACTTGCATCAGATGGGATCCGGAAACTTTTCAAGAGCAGTATCCCAACGTGCCGGTGTGAGAAAGTGTCTCTGTATATACTGTTCCTTAATAGGTACAGTGTGTACAGAGTCCACAGTCCCCAAGGGTTTGACAGAGGCTAAAGTTAGATATAACCTTACAGTAAGGCAGTATCAGAGGACAGTGTAAAGCATTTGTTGTACACACTCAGTCAGCAAATGGTCTCACACACTCAATAACTGAACTCTAGGCCAATGGTTTATATATAAAAAATATATGCTTGTTTTATTTTAGAACCAACAATTGTATTTAAAATATACTTTCTCAGAATGAGATGTTTTATATAAATACTTTTGCAATATGCAGTTGACTTTTGTAAACAGTTACAAGTGGTTGCAATAGGCAACTCTATTTTAAACACAACAATGCATTGAGCTCAATGGAAATTTCAAGTTATTTGCAACAGATTACTTTTTGGAATTCCAGGACTGGATCCTAGATTCAGTCCTGGGTCAGTACTTAGAATCAAGTGATGAAAGTCGACTTATTTAATGTAATGATTTTTAAACAATATTTAGCTATTTTAAAAGTTGACACTTAGAAAATATTTCAAAGAAAACAGTCAATGATTCCCAATGGAAAAAAATTCAAGTTGCAGGTATAGTATGTTCTCGTTACTTTTGTAATCCAGTACTGGGTGCCTAGACTCAGTACTGGGACCTTTATAAAAAAAAAGGTAAGTAATTACGTTTTCAGATATTATACGATTTTTAAAGAATATTTAAAGATTGCAGAAATTGACAGAAGAAATTTCACAGAAAAATAGTCAATGATTTCCTATGGAAGAAAATTGGGTTACGGGTAAGTACAGTTGTAAGTATTTTTCAGAGTCAGTGCTGGGCACCAAGATCCAGCACTGGAAGCTCACCTAAGAGCAGGTGAGTAATTTCATTTTCGTTACTCGGCTGATTTTTGGTGAATATTTTAAGATTTGAAAAGTCCACACTTAAAAGAAATTTCAGGAAAAAGTCAGTCAATGTTACCCTATGAGAAAAATAGAGTTCTCGGTTTAAGGGTAAGTACTCGACTGGCAGAGTTGAGGTTCTGGGCATAGACTCAGGGGTCCCCCAGGGTCAGGTAGGTACAGTTGGTTCACCCTCAGCGACTCTAGGGCGGCCGGGTGCAGAGAGAGTTAGGCCCAATGTTATCCTATGAGGGATAGGGGGGCCTTGGTTGGTGGCTGCTGACTGGCAAGCCACGCGGCTGTGGGAGCTGGGCTCCTGGTCACTTACTCAGGGCAAGTGGGGAAGTAGGTAGGTGTAGAGTTTTCACTGCCAGTGCCACTCGGGCGGCTGGGTGCAGGGTGCTTTAGAGCCTTCGGGCGCTCAATTGATTTCAATGGGAAATCTCCGGTTTAGAAAAAGACTGCAAGCTCGGGGACGAGGATTCTTCAGGTGCCACCACCACTTCGAGAGGTAAGTTGGGTAGTTGGAGGATAGGTAGGTACTCCGGGATTGGGCACAGGGGGCCGCATGCAGGGGTGCCTTTTGGTGTCGGGAAATCTTACCTTCTGTTGATCGCGGTTGGGGGGCACCTTGTTCTGAGGCTGCAGGCTTCTTCAGGAGTGTCGAGGGAGGTCCTTGGGTGCCGGACTCGGGGTCACAGTCGCCGTGGGGTCGTCCTCGTGGTCTTTGTCCACTCCGGCACTGGCCAGGCTTGGCTGGTGCAGTGTGTGCTGGGTTCGCGGTTCTGGGCAGCTGCCAGGGATTAGAGGTAGGTTTTGAGTAGAGCCTCTACTCATGGGAGTCCCAGGGGGTTAGAGCCAAAAGGTAGCCAGGTCCTCCGGGGTTTGTGAGGTTGCTGGCCACAAGAGATGCCGGGTTGGAGCAGGAGCAGGTTCGAGAGTCGACAGGCAGGTAGGGCTGGGGCCAAAGCAGTTGGTGTCTTCCTCTTCTTAGCAGCTGTAGGGCAGGTCTTCTTTCTTCTTGCTCTTCTTTGTAGTTTTGAATCTGGGGAAGGAAGGTTCAGGGTGCCCCTAAATACTAGATTTAGGGGTGTTACAGGTAGGTGAAGGGCAGGGACCAATGGGTCCCTGTCCTGGGGTGGATAGACCCTCTATCCTGCGCCTCTCCTGTGGGAGGGGGGCAGTAGCCTAGTCCTGATAGGGTAGGGCTCCCCCATCTTCAAGATGGCGCGAGCCCGGAGATGTGCTTCACCTCGCCTCCCCCACCTGAGGGGTGGGGTTGGCAGGCTGGCACATCCCCTGTCCTTATTTGGGGTTTCCGGCCAAAGCTTCCCGCCAGAGTAGGGGGTTGCAGTGGCCTGGGGAAGTTCACAGAGCGGCATGCCTTTGAAGCTTCCCCCTGCCCATCCTGGGGGAGGAGATTTAGCACCTCGCCCAGGATGTGCATTGTTGCAGGCCCAGGAGAGCAGGGGCTCTCCTACCCAGGGGTCCAGCAACATGTCTGCTGTGTGGCAGCCTAGGCAGCCTCAGAACAGACGTGGATTGTAGGTTAGGTTTAAGGGGGCATCTCTAAGATGCCCTCTGGGGTGCTTGGTACATTAAATCCCACACTGGCATCAGTGTGGGTTTAATGTGCTGAGAAGTTTGATACTAAACTTCTCAGTCTTCAGTGTTGCCATTATGGTGCTGTGGAGCTCGTGTTTGACGAGCTGGCAGCACCATGTACTCTTAAATGGCAGCACTGCACTTACAGTGCTCAGGAATGGACCTGGGTACTGTAGGGGCACAGGGCTCCTGCTCCTGTGCCCACAACATTGGCATAAGGCACCCAGCTAGAGGGGTGGCTGATGTATGTCATGGCAGTGTAGGTGATGGGCATGGCACACAGGGATGTGTGTCATGTCGACTTTGTTTTTGTCTTGCACCCAAACACTCAGCCTGCAAAGGCAGTGTGTGTGTGTAAGGGTACAGGGCTTCTAAGGGTGGCACAATGAGTGCTGCAGCCCTTAGAGGCCTTCCCTGGTCACAAGGCCCTGGGTACCTAGGGTACCATTTACCAGGGGCTGACATGTGGCCAGGGGTTGCCAATTTGGGTTTTGTTTGTTTTAGGGAAGGAACATAAGCCCTGGGCACCTGATTGGCAGGAGTCCAGGGCACACTCAGTCAAAGTACATTCAGCAATTCAGCAAAAAGTGGGGGCATACCATGCAAGAAAGATGACACTTTCTCACAGCTGGTAGGTGGTGTCAGTCGCGTTGTTCGTGCCAGAAGGCAAATGCTACTTACCAGTATGCATCTGTTCTTGGCATGTAGAGCTGCAGATCTACACACTGTGTAGATTACACACTGTGCATAGATCGCCATCTGGTGTTCGGCCCGGATGTTTACAGTTGTTTTTCCTCTTGGAAAGTCTTTGGAAGTCACGAGGTATGCGACTGCTCCTTTGGATTGTATTACGCATGGGCTTCGGCTCCATCCTCAGATTGTTTTTCGCCAGCAGGGAAAGATGGAGCATAGTAATAACAGTGAAGATGCCCATGTGTGTTGTATCTAAATAAGATAAACTAAAACAGATAAAGGTAGCCAGGGAGGCGGGCGGGCGTGTGTAGATCTGCGGCTCTACATGCCAACAACAGATGCATACTGGTAAGTAGCATTTGCCGTTCGAGGCATATGAGCTGCAGATTACACACTGTGCATAGATTATATAGCAGTACCTATCCGTAGCGGCGACCACCCAAATTTGTTGCAGTGGTTTGAAATAATGTTTTGAGTACAGCCTGGCCCACACTAGCCTGTTGCTTAGTTTGCACATCTACACAATAGTGTTTAGTGAAAGTGTGCGGTGTTCACCATGTAGCTGCTCTGCAGATATCATCTAATGGGATGTTCCCTAAAAATGCCATTGAAGTCCCTATTTTACGTGTAGAGTGGGCTTTAGGGGGAACGGATAGCGTTTGTTTTGCTTTGTGGTAGCAAATCTGAATGCAATTGACAATCCACCTAGCTATCCCCGACTTGGAGATGGGGTTGCCTTTGTGTGGTGGTGAGAAAGAGACACAGTTGTTTGATCTTACGAAAAGGTTGTGTTCTCTCGATGTAGTAGAGTAAGGCTCGTTTGACATCTAATGTGTGAAGAGCTCTTTCTGCAACTATCTGTGGTTGCAAGAAGAATACTGGTAGTTCTACAGATTGGTTTAGGTGAAAGGGAGAAATGACTTTAGGGAGGAATTTTGGGTTAGTACAGAGAACAACTTTGTTATGGTGCATTTGGAGAAAAGGTTCTTGAATGGTAAGTGCTTGTATTTCACTGACCCTTCTGAGGGAAGTGATGGCTACAAGAAAGGCGGTTTTCCATGTTAGGAATTGAAGTTCACATTTGTGTAGAGGTTCAAAGGGAGGCCCCATTAGTCTGGTGAGAACGATATTTAGGTTCCACACAGGTGAGGGTGGCACACTGGGGGGGATTATTCTTCTGAGGCCTTCCATGAAGGCTTTAATGGCAGGTACTCTAAAAAGTGATAGATGTTGCCTGTTATGTAGATAGGCTGCTATGGCTGCAAGGTGCAGTCTAATGGACGTATAGGCTAGATTGCATCTTTGTAGGTGTAGTAAATAGCCTATGATGTGTTGAATGGACCCATCTAGGGGATTGATGGTATTGTTGTGGCAATAGACAACAAAACGTTTCCACTTGGCTGCGTAGCACGCTCTAGTGGTGGGTCGCCTAGCTTCTTTAATGACGTTCATGCAGTCAGGGTGAAGATTTAGATAACAAAATTCTAGGATTTCAGGAGCCAGATCGCAAGGTTGAGCTGAGCTGGGTCCGGGTGCCTGATCTCTCCATGGTTCTGGGTTAAGAGGTGTGGAGAGAGGTGTACCTTTTGGTGCAGTACTACAGAGAGTTCCAGCAGTGTGGTGTACCACGGTTGTCTGGCCCAAGTTGGAGCTACTAGGATTAGTGTGAGGGAGTGTTGTTTTAGTTTGCGCACCACTAATGCTATGAGTGGGAGAGGCGGAAAAGCGTATGCAAATCTGCCTGACCAGTTCATCCATGTCGCATTGCCTTTGGACAATGGGTGTGGATATCTGGCGGCGAAGCTTGGGCATTTGGCGTTTTTGTGGGTGGCGAAGAGGTCTATCTGTGGATGCCCCCACATTTGAAAGTACGGGTGAAGAACTTGCGGGTGGAGTTCCCACTCGTGGAGTTGTTGTGTTTGTCTGCTGAGCAGATCTGCCATAGTGTTTTGGACTCCTGGGACATGTTGGGCTAGGAGAAAGATTTGCTGGGGTATGGCCCATCTCCATATGCTCTGTGCTAGCTGAGAGAGCTGTGGAGAGTGTATGCCGCCTTGTTTTTGTATATAGGACATGGCTGTCATGTCTGTGCGGACTAGGACCGCCTTGCCTGAAATCTGTGTTTGAAAAGATTTCAGGGCTAAAAATATTGCTAGCAACTCCAGATGGTTGATGTGGAGTAACTTTTGTTGAGGTGTCCATCTCCCCTGCATGGTGTGATCTAATAGGTGAGCTCCCCATCCGGAGAGCGATGCGTCCGTTGTCAGTACTATCTGAGGAACCGGGCCCAGGAACGGTCGCCCTTTGGAAAGGTTTTTGGTGGTCCACCACTGCAGAGAGGGATGGGTACGACCGTCTACCAACACTAGATCTGTTAATTGACCCTGGGACTGGTTCCATTGGCGCGCTAAGCACTCTTGGAGAGGACGCATCTGGATTTTTGCGTGAGGTACTATGAATATGCAAGAGGCCATCATTCCTACTAGTTGCATGAACACTCGAGCTGGAAGAGTGTTGTGGCTGAAATTTGGCACGTCGAGCCTGAATGCTTGCTATCCTGGCAGGACTGGGGTAGACTAGCGCTTTTGAGGTGTCTATTGTGGTACCCAGATATTGTTTTACGTGGGACGGTTGGAGATGGGACTTTGCGCGGTTTACTGTGAAGCCCAGTTGGTGAAGTAGCTGGATAGTGGCGTGCGTGTGTTGTACACACTGGTTGTATGAACTGGTTTTTATTAGTCAGTCGTCTAGGTATGGGAAGACTTGGATGTGTTGTCTCCGCAGGTGTGCTGCCACTACTGCTAGGCACTTGGTGAATACGCGTGGTGCTGTTGTGACTCCAAATGGGAGTACTTTGAATTGGTAGTGTTGGCTGTCCACTCAAATCTGAGGAACTTCCTGTGAGCGTTGTGAACAGGAATGTGGAAATAGGCGTCTTTGAGGTCTAAAGTGGTCAGGAAATCGTTGTGGGAGAGCAGTGGAAGTACCTGCTGAAGTGTTACCATGTGAAAATGGTCTGAGTGTATGTATCTGTTTAGGGGCCTGAGGTCTAGGATGGGCCGTAGAGTGTCATCCCTTTTTGGTATGAGAAAATATAGGGAGTAGACCCCCATATTTTGTTGGTTGGTAGGAACCTCTTCTATCACCCCTTTGGTAGGAGGGAGATTACCTTCTGCTTTAGTAGTGTTAGATGTTCCTGTGACATTGGGCGTTGTCTGGGTGGAATGTTTGGGGGGGTAGATATTACTTCTAGGCAGTAGCCTGACCGAATTATTTGTGTTACCCATTTTTCTGAGGTGATGGTAGTCCAGACTGGAAGGAAATTTTGTAATCTGCCCCCGACCGGAGTGGGATGGTCTGGGGGGAGTGGAGGGGAGTCATTGGGTAGGTGCGGAGGCAGAGCGGGAGGTGTTTGTCTTGCCTCTGCCTTTATTATTGTTGCCTCTGTAGCCGCCTCTTTGGTAACCCCTTGTAAAGGTGGATTGGGTAGGGGCCTTATATGAAGTGGAAGCGGTGTCAGAGGAGTAGCCTCTGGATGTGCTCCGAAAGGAAGAGCGGCGAAAGGAGCGCCTAGGAGGCTGTGATTGTAAGGCTCCCATAGACTTCGCCGTATCGGTGTCTTTTTTCATTTTTACTAGGGCCTCATCCACTTTTGGGCCGAACAGATGTTCCTGGTTAAAGGGGTGGTTCAGGATGGAAGCTTGTACTTCTGGTTTAAAACCTGAGATCCTTAGCCAGGCATGGCGACGGAGGATGGTGCTGGTATTATTAATGGCTCTGAAGACTGTGTCAGCTGCATCTACGGCACAGCGGATGGAGGTATTGGTAATGGTTTTGCCCTCCTGAATTAACTCATTTACCCTATTTTTATATTTGTCAGGGAGGTGTTGCATTATGGCTTCTAGTTCGTCATAATGGGCCCTGTCGTATCTAGCCAGTAGCGCTTGTGTATTAGCGATGCGCCATATGTTGGCACCTTGGGATGCAGTGCGCTTGCCCGATGCGTCCAAGAGTTTTGACTCTTTGTCAGGTGGTGGTGCTTCGCCAGACGCTTGGGAGTTTGCCCTCTTTCGTGCTGTAGACACTACTAAGGAATCTAGTAGTGCTGGCCCTCTGATGTAGGCGATCTGTAGGGGCGGCCTTATATTTTTTTTCTATGCGCGGGTTAATGACCCTGGCTCTGACTGGGTCTTTAAAGACCTCCGGCGTGTGCTTGATAACTCCTTTGAGCATGGGCAGTATGGAGGTGGCCCTATGCGTGGTGTCAAAAGTATCGAGAAGGAAGTCCTCCTTCACGGGGTCGGTATGGAGATCTACCCCGTGATAGTGTGCAGCCCTTTGGAGTAAGTGGTTGAACCCTAATGAGTCTTCTGGTGGGGATGGTCTCGAAGGGTAGAGATCATCTTGCGCGACGGTAGGAATGTCAGGGATGTTATAGTCGTCCCATGGGTCTGGGGAGCCTGTGGGAGTGGGGTCCCCTGTAGGTAGGTCATGGGGTATGTCCCCTATGTCATCATAGACATCATTATCATCATCCGGAGAGGGTATGGGGGAATGAGGAGGGGAAGGTGGAGGGGAAGGTGGAGGGGGTGGAGGAGGTGGTGAAGGCATTCTGAAAGGGCAGGTAGCAGAGTCCTTCCTCTTTGGAGGTGGAGCTGGGGCAGACTTTTCCAGCTGTCTCTTTCTGATGCTGAGCATCAAATGTCTGGTTTTGGTGTCCTTGATCAATGTCTTTTGCAATGGATCAGCTGTAAAAAGTTCTTCCGAGGGTGGTTTGTCCGTCGGCATCGGGCCGTCGGTTTTCTTGTTTTAGAGTCTGCGCTAGTCCGCTGTTTGGAACTATGCGGCCTGGAAAGGGCTGTCTGGTTACTCGGTGCCGAGATGGTTTTCAGCTTCGAGCTATCGGTGTTGGTGGCCTTGTGTCTTTTGCTTGGTTCCGGGCATGGTGTCGGTACCGAAGAGCTGGAGCTGGTTTTCGGTGCAGAGTGCATTTGCTTTTTCTCCCCTGAGGCGGAAGCCGGGGGTTCTCTGCTCTTTTCTGGAATTCCTTTTTAAATTTACTGATTGCGTGTTACTCACTTAACAAATCGATTTTAAAGAGTGTATATATTTTAGCTTGCTTTTTTATTTGTCTTTTCCACCTCGCCGTGAGACTGGCGTCGCTCTGAGGCTGCTCACTTACCTGCCCTGACACCACGCTGTTGTTGCTGGGCGCTGGCTACTGCTTACTCGATTTACCTCAGCCGCCATCTCGAGCAGGGTAAGGCTGCCGGTCTAGTTGTCCCTCCCTCCCGCCCTCACAGGATACTTTAGGCTGTGATTAGTGCCCCGCGTTGCATTTGCTTTTTTTCCCCTGAGGCGGAAGCCGGGGGTTCTCTGCTCTTTTCTGGAATTCATTTTTAAATTTACTGATTGCGTGTTACTCACTTAACAAATCGATTTTAAAGAGTGTATATATTTTAGCTTGCTTTTTTATTTGTCTTTTCCACCTCGCCGTGAGACTGGCGTCGCTCTGAGGCTGCTCACTTACCTGCCCTGACACCACGCTGTTGTTGCTGGGCGCTGGCTACTGCTTACTCGATTTACCTCAGCCGCCATCTTGAGCAGGGTAAGGCTGCCGGTCTAGTTGTCCCTCCCTCCCACCCTCCTCCTAACATGTATAAGACTAGTGGATCATCCCGTCCGCGCAGCGGGCGGGCGCAGCGGCGGCACGCGAAGGCGCGCCAAAGGCAAGCTCGTCTGCGCCCGTCCGCGGCCGGCCGGGGCCAGGACCCCTGTCCCTGTTATCTCTACTGCCAGTAACGAAAGCAGACCTATCCATTATACCAACCATGATCTACTGGCTCTCCGCCCCAAGTTTGCAGATAGCTGTCGCCATACTATGTCAGTAGACTCATCTTCACCTCACTGCGCTACCTGCCACTTTACCACCCGTGGTTGGAGTAACGACGAGTTGACGCTGATTAATATGAAACTTATATTATTAAACTGCAGATCATTGAAAAAGCACAAACAGGAAATACATGATCTGATATTGGATAGGGATCTCGATGTGCTCTTTGTAACAGAGACATGGTTAGATGATGCCTCTACCCCAGAGACTTTGGAAGCTGTTCCTGTAAACTATTGCTTGCTCAGACTTGACAGAGAAAAGCAGAAGGGGGGGGGGCTTGGCTATAATCTATAAAAACAATCTACAATGCAGCTTAGAGATGGCCACATTGTCCAACTGTGAAGGTGGTTTTTTCACTATCAAAGTTAATCCTAAAACTATAATTAATGGACTCCTCTTGTATCGGCCTCCTGGCAAGTCCTCACAATTTAGTAATCAACTTACAGAGCTTATTACTCAGCAGGCACTGCGGTACAAGAAATTTCTTATTTTGGGAGATCTTAACTTTCACTTCGAGGATCCCAACTGTAAGGAGGCACAAGGAGTAGTAGATATACTTAAATCCTTGACACTTAAACTTCTATCTACCTCTCCGTCACATCAACTAGGTCATCTCTTAGACCCTGTTTTTGCTAACTGGGAGGGGATCACAGTTGCCACACCGATTCATATAACATGGTCAGATCATTTCATCATTCCTATTGAGGTAGTAATTGCCCAACAAAGACAGACTGGATTGGAGAAAGTTCACGCCGGATGACTTTAAATCCGCCTTACTAAAAGATCTTCCTCCGCTTAGTGATACTCTGCTTATGGCATGGAATGACTATGAGACATGGATGTCTAGGGCTCTTGACTCTGTAGCACCATGGACACTAATGTCACCTGCTAGAAAAATCAAAACTGCCCCTTGGGCGGGGAGGAGCCAAGATGGCGACCGGGACGGCAGCGTAGATTCCCGGCTCCGTGAACCTCCGCATCCCGCACGGATATCCTGCATGAGATCCTTATTCTGCGCTACGCGATCGTGTTTGTAAACGAAAGTGGCAACCGATCGTGTGATCCTGAGGTTTCTGACTGCAGTACCGCCGGAGAAATCAGCGATTGAACTTTGCGGCCCGTGCGGTCCCGAAGCCGGGACCTCGAGTGGACGCCTTGGCCGGGCGGCAGTTTAACAACAGCGGCCTGTGGTGACTGGGTGGAGTCGGTCCGCCGGAGTGTTGCTCCCCTCGGCCTGCATTTTGCTGTGGTCGCTCCCCCCCTGCTGAGCGCTGCGGACCGAGGACATGCCCGGGTGTGCGATTCTCGGATTCTGTGGTGTTTGCCCCTGCCTTTGACTGTGAGCTGCCCGGACGCCGTCCCTGGTTCGCCCTGATCCTTGCGGGCTGCTCCCGGCTTTTTGCGGGAGCTGGTCCGTGGCGGAGACGACTATTGCCCGTGACCGCGCAACGGTTGCATCTGTTCCTCCCCCAGGATCCTTGTCTTCAGCGACGTGGACCTTGAGGCGTTGGTCCCGGGGTCCTGGCCCCAATACGAGTCGGGCCTTCCCAGCGGCCATTTTGTCACTATGCAGCCTACCATCCTGTCCGCTGGGACGCAGCGGGACTGGGGGTGTGTGACGGTCGGGAGTGTGGCAGAGCGATCGGAGAGAGCTGCCCTGGGGTACGGCGACCTCCTGGAGGCCCTTGGTGCCCTTCATTACTCCTTGGCTCATGGCGCCGGGGTCCTGGGGAGGAAGCTAGATGGTGTGGTATCAGCGTTGGGACAGTGGCGGCATGCTGGTCCACCAGTACACAGTGGCTTTCCACACTGCACACAGGAGGAAGATGTTGCGGCCCCCCCCGCGATTATTGTACAGCCGGACACTCCGGACAGTATGCTACCGTGTGGTCGGCTAACTGTGGGCTTGATCTGCTCCGGAGGTATTGGACCTGAGCGGAAGATGGAGGCCTTGTCCCGTGCGCGGTCTCTGGCGGCCCAGGGACGATTCCGGCAGCGTGTGTCTCATTCGACTGCTTCAGCCTGTCTGGACCTTGTGTGCAGTGTAAATCCTGGGGCAGCACTGGAAAAGACGCCCCCCCATGAAGCGGTCCGTGCTGATGCTCAGAGACTTCCACCCCACCTGTGTGCGTCGCTTCCCGACTGTTTTTGGACACTCCTGTACCTTGGGACATCGGACATGGTGCTGGGTCGAGGGGCAGGCATGGGCAGAATCGCAAAGAGCGGTCAAGGCTGAGGCTGATCCTTCGGGAGTGGTCACCTAGTAGACAGGCGGACTCATGGTTGCGTGCTCTCAGGGTTATTCGCATAGTTGGTGCATAATGCTCCCCACTCCCCCCCTCCTTTTTTTGATATGATCAACTTGGTGCTGCTAATTGTTTGCCGTGGGGAGACTTCACCGTGCGGGAGGGAGAAGCCGGGGGTATGTTTTGAAGGCCCTCCTCCAGTTTTATTACATTTCTTCCGCCCCCCCGTCTGGGGGGGCTCTTTCTTACTCCTTTTTTCCCTGTCTCTTCTATATTTCGGGTCTAGTTCCAGGGCGACAGGCACACTGCTGGGGGGTGGGGCCATACTCATTCGCAGAGGTGCAGGGTGGGGGGATGGGGGAGGGGACTCTTTAGTCTTTATCTCTTTTTCCATGGCCTCCTTTTTCTTCTCTGTTTCTTTTTGCTTGTTTTTCTGGGATCAGCGCGGTACACCTCTCTTATCGTGAATCGCTTGCTCTTAATGTGTGCCACAGTTTCCGGGGGGTTCGCTGGGCTTTAGGTACGGGGACCTGTAGGCGCAACTATCTTTGATATTTCTCCCTATCCGTACCTTCCCGTGTCTGCGCCATTGATTCAATGTATTGCTGCTTGAGTCTCTTATCCTAGCCCTTATCGCTGTTGGGAAACTGTTTGGCACCTGATCCTACTGTTTTGTTTTATTATAAAATGAAAAACCTTTTCTCTCCTGGTGTCCTACCTGAGCGGCTCATTGGCCGGACTATACTGTATTGTAGACTTTGCTCTCCGAGGTGCCGCCTGTGTTTACACGTGCTATTATTGTTCTGATTGCTTAGCGGCCGGCCCCGGGGGGTTGTAGGCCCATACGTGTAAATGATTGAAACGTCAATAAAGGTTTTTCAAAAAAAAAAAAAAAAAAAAAAAAAAAAACTGCCCCTTGGTTTTCTAAAGAACTTATAGTAGCTAAGGCCAAATGTAAAAATCTAGAACGTGGATGGAGAAAACATTATGCTCCGGAAGACCTGCTGAATTATAAAAGAGAATTAAAAAAATATCACAAACTCTTAAGAGCAGCCAAAGGGGCTTATTTTAAGGAACGTATTGAATTTGCAAAGAATCCCACTAAAGAGCTTTTCTCTATTTACAAAGATCTTACCGTTCCTATTAGATTGGAGGCCCAAGATACCTGCTCCAATGAGTTATGTGATGATATTGCGGACTTTTTGGTGTAGAAAGTAGACGCAATACACGCCACATTTGCTGATAACATGCCAACTAAATACACGATAGTGAGAAATGACCCTGCCTCCAAACCCCTCCTGACATGTTTTAAAGTCCCTGAGAGGCAGGATCTGCTCTCTATCCTAAACAGCATCCAGTCTGGCTCCCCATCTGATGTGATCTCTCCTAAGCGTTGTAAGGGAGTTTTAGAAGGTATGACTGATCAGATTGAACACCTTATCTTTTCAGGAGTGCTATGTGCCAGATGTATGGAAAACGGCTCAAGTTATTCCCTTGAAGAAAAAAGCTACCATGCATATTTCCCAGCTACAAAATCTTCGCCCTATTTCCCTTCTCCCTTTCTGTGCGAAAGTGGTAAAGAAGGTAGTAAATATACAAATTATGAAATTTGTTGAAGAGAACTTCCTCCTCCATTCAACACAGTCAAGGTTTAGAGCGGGCCACTCTACGGAATCAGCGGTTCTCTTCTCCACAGAATGGCTGAGACAACTAGTAGATGAGGGGCAGACGGCAGCATTGGTTTTACTTGATCTAAGTGCAGCCTTCGACACCGTGCTGCACTCAACGCTGCTGTCTCGCCTCTCAGACATGGGAGTGGAGGGATCTGCACTGGAATGGATAAAATCCTTTTTAGAAAACAGGAGCTTCCAGGTGCATTGTCCCCCTTATAAATCCTCCCTTAGAACGCTCAGACATGGAGTTCCTCAGGGCTCCAGTCTGAGCCCTACGTTGTTTAATCTTTATATGGAGCCTTTAGCTCACATTGTGGAAGCTTTTGGAGTGGATATCGTCACATATGCTGACGATACCCAATTAATAATTAAACTCACTCACAATCAGGCAGAGGCGTCCACTAATTTTTCAAACTGCATGCTCTCTGTGGCAGGGTGGATGAACAACAACTGTTTGCGCCTTAATGGAGACAAAACTGAACTTCTAGTGGTTGGTAAATCCCCCTCTGCCTGGTCGCAGGCCTGGTGGCCAACTGAACTAGGGGTAATTCCCCATCCGGTGAAGTCTGTCAGAAACCTAGGGATCATGTTGGACACGGAGCTTTCCTTTAAGCATCAGATTAGCAAAATCACGGGAAAATGCTTTGGAATACTCAAAACACTCCGTAAAGTTCTCGATATCCTCCCCATCAGTGCTAGAAAAACACTTATTCATGCCTTAGTCACGCCTCATTTAGACTATGGCAATGCTCTTCTCCTAGGCCTTAGCAAAAAAGGTATCCACCAACTGCAGTGCGTCCAAAACGCAGCTGCGAGACTGGTGCGAAACCTCCCACGCAGAGCATCAGGTAAAATGGCACTATCTGAACTCCATTGGCTCCCTATTGAGGAGCGTATTAGGTTCAAGGCTCTCTGTTTTGCTCATCGCATTGCCCAGGGAAAAGGCCTTGGCTATTTGCGAAACCTTCTTACTCCCCATCGCCCCATTCGTAATCTTAGCTCTGCCGGAGCAATGTTGTTCCAACTTCCTCGCGTTCGCAGGACCAAGATGGGAGGTGGTTCCTTTAGGTTTCTAGCCAGCAAACACTGGAACAGGCTTCCTCTTGATCTACGCATGGAGCCCTCCGAAACAAGATTCAGATCAAAACTGAAAACTCACCTATTCCCACGTAAATAATAGCCTTTTATTTCCAGTAATCCAGGCGTGCCCCGGACCTTGGTCTTTCGAGGAGCAGCAGCATCTGTCAGCGCGGGGACACACTGTTCTAGTGTAACCAGGCGCTTTAGAAATGGTTTTATTATTATTATTATTAGAGTGTTTCGGTATGGAGCTCAGTGCCGAGGAGGAGGCCATTTTCTTTTTCGGCGTCGGTGCGGAGGAGTGTTTCTCGGCACAGACAGTGGGCTGGCACGAGCCCGAACAGCCGGAAGGCTTAATATGCTTCTTTACCGGTCCCGTGTGGGAAGCAGTGTCTTAGGTCTTGCCTAGGCCTGGAGGCGAAGGCGTGACCGAAGCCTTTTTTGGTGCCGTCGAGGGTGTGTGTGTGGGGGGAGGGGGGGGGGGGGGCGGGAAAGACTTCGGTACTCACGACCCTCTGTGCCGGAGTGATGTCCTTAGCAGTCCCCCTGCGTGCCAGTAGGTGCGTCAGTCGACTCAGCGTTCGTCGTCGTGACCGCCGGGATGACGTCACGGTATGTTCCTAGATGCCACCCCTGCGCGCTGACGTCAGTTCTTTTTCACGATATTCCACACCAGAAGCGCAGAACCATGCAAGACACTGACCACTGGTGCACAAAACTAGGGTCCTGAAAGGGAGACCCTTACTCTAGAAGTCAGTTTACAGAACGCGGAGGATGGGTGAGGCGGTAAGCAAACTGTAACTAATATATGTTTCTTACAGATATATCGTTAGCAAAGGTAAGTAATTTGTTCATCTGAAAGAGACTATTAGCTATAGATTCCTTACCTTAGAATAGATACCACAGCAATACCAACCCCGGAGGTGGGTCTGCGAACTAAGTTCACACCAGACAGTCCTGGAGAACTGAATGACCAAAGAAGCTGTCTCTCCAGACTGGACTATCCCGGCAGTAATGTTTAGTGAACGTGCGCAGTGATGCCCACGTAGCTGCCTGGCGGATGGCACTGAGGGGGGACTCCACGTTCCAAAGCAGTAGTGGCTGCCGTCGCCCTGGTGGAATGGGCGCGCAGTCCTACCGGAGGCTCCTTTTTCACCAAGGAGTAACAGATCGTAATGCAAAGGACGACCCATCGAGAGATGGTCAGTTTTAGCACAGCCCGACCTTTCTTGGCGCCCACATAGCCAACAAAGAGTTGATCGTCCACCTGTAATTGTTTTGTGCGATCCAAATAAAATGAGAACACGTTTTGGATCCAGACGGTGGAGTCTCTCCTTCTCATTGGAAGGATGCAGGTGCGGGAAGAAGGTGGGCAAAGTGATGGTCTGTCCTATGTGGAAAGAGGTAACCACTTTCGACAACCTTGTTCGGATGGACAGCAAGGAAAGGAGGTTTAGAAGATAGAGCCTGAAGCTCACTCACCCTGCGAGCAGAGGTGATGGCAAACAGAAAAGCAGTCTTTAAGGTCAAGAGACTGAAAGGATAATTATATAGTGGCTCAAAAGGAGCACACATAAGGTAAGTTAAGACCAAATTCAAGTTCCACTGGGGCATTACGAAAGTAATAGGAGTAATGCCCTTAAGAAAACTATTTACAAAAGGGGCCTAGAAAAGAGAAGGCTGAGCAGGAAGGTGAAGAAAGGCCTAACAATAGCTTTTAAGGGTGCCCAGAGCAGAGCCCTGCTGGGCCAAAGATAGAATAAAGAGGAGAACCTCTGAAAGAGGGGCAGAAAGGGGATCCACAGCCTTTGCTGTGCACCATGCCACAAATTTGTTCCATCTACAGAAGTATACCGTTTTAGCGGAGGGACGCCTGGCTGCCAAGATGATGTTACAGACTTCAGGAGGAAGGTCAAAAGCTGTCAAATGGCGCCGCTCAACCTCCACGCAAGGAGGTGGAGGATGGACAGGTTCGGGTGGACGGCCATCCCCTGTTGCTGCGACAGAAGATCCTCCCGAAGAGGCAGTCTGATAGGAGGATCGATGGTCATGCTGAGTAGCTCAGGATACCAGACTCTTCGTGCCCAGTCCGGATCCACAAGAATAACATGGGTCTGGTCACGCTTGATCTTCAGCACTCTGGGCAGAAGTGGTATAGGCGGAAAGGCATATAGAAGACCGCCATTTCACTCGCGTTCGAAAAGTGTAGCCAAGCGAGTGCCGCCTTGGAAATTCCAACGCACAGAACTGCTGACATTGCGTGTTCTGTTCGGTGACAAACAGATCTAATCAAGGCTCTCCCCACTGCTGAAAGAGACCTTGCACCACCGAGTAAAGACGTCATTCGTGATCCATCATGCAACGACGGCTGAGTTTGTCCGCCCTGGCGTTCAGAGAACCTGTCAGGTGTTGAATCTCCAGGGACATGACCTGATGCTCCAGCCACGTCCAAAGGCGAAGGGCCTCGTGACACAGGATCCACGACCCCACCTTCCCCTGTTTGTTGGAGTACCACATGGCAATGGTGTTGTCCGTCAACACCTGCACTACCCTTCCGAAGGAAGGAATGCCTTCCGTGCCAGACGAATCGCCCTAAGCTCCAGAAGATTGATGTGGAGCCCGGACTCCGTCGGAGACCAGAGGACTCTGATCTCCGCCTCTCCCATGTGGCCGCACCATCCCAAAAGTTAAGCATCTGTCACCACTCTGAACTCTGGTTGGGGAAGGGAGAGGGATCTGCCTTTTACCCAATCCTGGTTTGTTAGCCACTACTGCAATTGATGTGCTTTGCCCTCCGAGATCTGGACGCAATTGGAAAGATTCCCTTGATGCTGCGCCCACTCGAACTTCAGGTCCCACTGCAGACCCCCATATACCACCGGGCATGATCCACCAGCAAGATGCAGGAGGCCACGAGGCCCAGCAGACTCAAGGTCATTCTCACCGAAACCCGGAATAGTGGATGAAACATCGGTATCATAGCCTCATTATCCAGGACTCGCTGCTCGGGAGGTTAAGCCTGAAACTGCACTGTATCCAGAACTGCTACGATGATAAGGAGCTGCTGAGAGGGAATCAGGTGTGACTTTGGCACGTAGATAGTGAACCCCAGCGAGTGCAGGTGGTCTGCCGTTGTCTGGAGGTGGGAGACGACAGCCTGGGGCGAGGCCGCCTTCAACCGCCAGTCGTCGAGATAGGGGAAGACTGGAACCCTGACCTGTGCGGATGAGCTGTGAACACCACCATCATTTTCGTGAACACCAGAGAGGAGCTGGTAAGGCCAAAGGTGAGCACGGTAAACTCAAAAGCTCGTGGCCTACCGTGAACCATAAGTGACGCCTGTGGGCTGGTAGGACGGGGATGTGGAAGTAAGCGTCCTGCAAGTCCAACGCTACCAACCCTTCTCCATGGTCAAGGGCAGACAGGACGTGACCTAATGTCAACATTTTGAAGTTCTCCTTCCAGACGAAGCGGTTGACGTCCCAGAGATCTAAGATAGGACACAGGCCTTTGTCCTTCTTGGGTACCAGAAACGAGTGGGAGTAACAACCACAACCTACTTCTGGAACAGGGATTCGCTCGATAGCTCCCTTGGCCAAGAGAGCCGTAACTTCCTGACGAAGAAGGGCCAAGTGATTCTGCGACATGCGATGGAGTGTTGGTGGCATGGAGGGAAGGGTAGTCTCGAAGGGAAGGGACTAGCCCCTTCAGACTATCTGCAAAACCCACCTGTCTGATGTGATGTGCCAGTGGGGGGAGGGGATGGCGGATCCTGCCGCCCATTGGTAACTAGTGGCCCTGAAAAGTCGGACTAGGAATGTTTTTGAGGCTGCTGGGGGGGGCAGGGGATGAGGGATGGGGCCACTGGTGTACTGCCCGCCCGCTGGCCCCCAGATCAACAGCACTGGGTCCCACGTCTCCGACCGCGCAGAGGCTGGGTACCTTGCGCCGGCCTGTGGCCCCGAGTGGAACGTGGTGGTAGCCATGAAAGGGGCAAAAAGCAGACTGAACGGGGCAAGAGGTGGCAGGGAGGCCCAAGGATCTGTCCGTAGCTCTAGAGTTCGTGAAGCGCTCGAGACCATTGTCCGCCTGGTCGCCAAACAGGCAACGGCCATCAAAAGGCATGTACAAAAGGGTCGACTGGACATCCCCAGAGAAGACAGTGGACCTCAGCCAGGCGTAGCGCCTCAGGACTACTGACGTAGAAACGTTCTACACAGCGAGTCTGCAGTATCCAGCCCACATCGATGGCAAACTTTGCTGCGTCTCTACCCTCTGAGACCACACGTGAGAGTACGGCCCAGGCCTTCTCCGAGCACTGTGGCAGCACTTGCGCAACCGTGTCCCACAGAGTGTGTGTCTAACAGCCCAAGAGACATGCAGAGTTCACCGACCGCAGTTCTAAGCTAGTGGAAGAAAACATTCTTCCCAAGATGGTCTAGCTGCTTGGATTGCCTATCTGGGGGAGCAGTAGGGAACGCGCCTTTGAATGTTAAGGCTTGGACCACCAAGCTCTTGGGGGTAGGGTGTTGGGAGAGGAAAATTGGGTCACCCGAGGCCAGGCTGTGGCATCGGGCAATCATCCTATCCACAGGATCCCCTGTGCTGGGCTTGCACCAAGTGCCCAGAAGGATGTCTGTAAGGCCCTCATTGACCGGTAGTAGGGGCTCCGAAGAGGCTAATGACGGCTGAAGCACCTCAGTCAGGGGGTTAGTCCTGACTGCCACCGTAGGGAGCTCAAGGCCCAAGGCCTCAGCCACCCTACGCAACACCACAGCGCAGGAAGCTCCCTCCTGTGGGAAAGTGGGTTTCTGTTGTGGTAACCCCCCCCTCCCCTTTTTTTTGTTGCCAGACTACTGATGCTCTTTGACTTTATGTGCTCTGGGGCCCTGCCAATCAGGACCCCAGGGCCTGTGTTCTTTCCCCAAAACAAAACCCAATTGGAACTCTGGCCACAGGTAGGTCCCTGGTAAATGGTACCCCATGTACCTAGGGCACTGTGACCAGAGAAGGTTCCTAAGGGCTGCAGCATCAATTGTGCCACCCTTAGGGGCCCTGTACCTTTTCACAAACGCACTGCCTTGCAGGCTGCGTGTCTTGGTGCAGATCAAAAGTGAAGAGCCGACATGACACACCACCCTGTGTGCCATGTCTACCAAACACTGCCCTGGGCCTAGGTCAGTCACCCCTCTAGCTGGGTGCACTATGCCAGTGGTGAGGGCACAGAGGCATGAGCCCTGTGCCCTCACAGTGTCTGAGTCCATTCTCAGACATTGTAAGTGCAGTGTACCATTAAAGAGTTTATGGTGCTGGGAGGTTGTCATTACGAACTTCACAGTACCATGATGGATACACTGAAGTTTGGTATCATACTTCTCAGCACATTGTACCCACACAGATGCCAGTGTGGGTTTCAATGTAACACGCACGACAGAGGGCATTTTAGAAATGCCCCCTGAACTCGACCCACAATAAGTGTCCCAACTGAGTGGCTGCTTAGGCTGCCACCCACCAGACATGTTACTGGACCCCTGGGTCGAGAGCCATCCGCTCGAGGGCCTGCAACAATGCACATCCTGAGACGAGTTGCTAGGCCCCCTCCCCCAGGATGGGCAGGGGAAGCTTCAAAGGCCTGCCGCCTTCGTGCGCTTCTCCAGACCACTTGATGTACTCAGGAACTGATCCCCACTGTTTCCACCCCCCACTTTAGGCGGGAGAACCGGCAGGGAAAACAAGTGAGGAAGAGAGGTGGGCCCACCTCGGCCAACTCCACCCCTAAGGTGGAGGAGGCGAGGTGAAGCACAACCCCGAGTCTCCGCTATCTTGAGGATGAGGGGACTCAGCCAACCAGGGACAGGCTCCTGCCCCCCTCCCACTGGAGAGTGGCAGAATAGGGGATGTACCCACCCCAGGGAAGGGACTCATTGGTCCCTGCAATTTACCTACCTGTAACGCCCCTAAAGAACAAGTTACTTACCTTTGGTAATGCTTTTTCTGGTGGATCCAATATCTGCCTGTGGATTCCTCACCTTTTGAATACCCCCTGAGCCAGCATTCTGCGGGAAAATTCTTTCCTAGCTCTCCTACGTCGACGAGGACGTCATAATGGACCGGCTCCGCACGCGGCACCATATGACGTCATCGGAGCCACAAAAGGACCTAGTCGGCGTGCTGACGTCAGTTCCACCCACTTTTTCTGTGCCACCGAGGGAAACGGGCGGACCGACGCATTTTCAAATGCAAACATAGCATACCAAATATATACATGTATATAAATTCACAAATGCATAATCAATGAAGGTATAGAGAAATAGTAACAGAATAAGTATTTCTCATTTTTAAAATACAAACATGATTAAGACATATTAAATAAAATATTTTTGGGAAGAAACAGGTGGACAACAGGGAGGCGGGTGGGAGCGTGAGGAATCCAGAGGCAGATATTGTATCCACCAGAAAAAGCGTTACCGAAGGTAAGTAACTTGTTCTTCTGATGGATACTTCTGCCTGTGGATTCCTCACCTTTTGAATAGAACCCCAAAGCCGTACCTCTCCCGGAGGAGGGTGCCCACCTGACTAATCAAAAAACATCCTGCAAAACAGAGCAAGCACAATGGCCATCCCTCCTTACCTCAGAGTCCAAGCAGTAATGCTTTGCAAAGTGTGGAGGGAGGCCCAAGTTGCTGCCTTACAGATATCAAGAACAGGAACACCTCTAGCCAAAGCAGAAGAAGTAGACTTAGCTCCGGTGGAATGAGCTCTGATACCGTCAGGCGGTTCCTTCTTGGCCAGGGCATAAAAGGGGTAACCACCTTGGGAAGGAAAGCAGCCCTGGTCCTTAGAACCAACTTATCCGCATGAATGGTCGGGAAAGGAGGTTTCGAACTAAGAGCTTGAAGCTCACTTACCCCCCTAGCCGAGGTAATGGCAATCAAGAAAACCGTTTTAAAAGAAAGAAGCCTCAACGGGCAAGAGTGAAGAGGCTCAAATGGAGAACCCATTAAAAAAAGTGAGTACTAGATTCAAATCCTACTGAGGCATAATGAAAGGTGTGGGAGGAAACTTATCTGTAAGGCCCTTAATGAACCTCATGACAATGGGGGACTTAAATAAAGACGGCTGGTCCGGCAAACATAAAAAAGCCGATAAATAGCCCTTAACAGTGGCTACAGCACAACCTTGCTGTGCTAAAGAAAGAGAAAACTCCAAAATATTAGACATGCAGGCCTTCAAAGGGTCAATGTCTCTCTCTCTGCACCACTTAACAAATCTGGACCATCTGGAGGAGTGAACAGACTTAGTGGAGTGTCGCCTGGATGATAAAATAACATCCACTATATCCAGCGTGAGAGAGAAAGAACTCAGGTTGCCCCGTTCAATCTCCAGGCATGAAGGTGCAGGCTCTGGAGGTGAGGGTGCAGAACCTGCCCCTGCGACAGGAGGTCTTCCCTTAGAGGAAGACGGAGCAGAGGGTGCGACGAGAGGTGAAGTAGGTCTGTGTACCAAACCCTTCTTGCCCAATCCAGGGCGATCAATATGACTTGTGCCCGGTCTTGGCGAATCTTCCTCAGAATCCGAGGAATCAAGGGTATGGGAGGAAATGCGTAAAGGAGTTGTGAGCTCCAATCTATCTGAAACGCATCCCCCAAAGCTCCCTGCATCAGAAACTGGAGACTGCAGAATAACGGGCAGTGCGCGTTCTCGTGAGTGGCAAACAGGTCCAACCGAGGAGATCCCCACATCTGAAAGATGCGATGGACCTCCTCCGGAAGAAGCCGCCCTCGTGATTGGCCGAATAACGCCAACTGAGACTGTCCGCACGAACATTCAGCACACTGGCCAGATGATTTGCAAACACACAAATCCGTTGGCCCTGAGCCCAGGACCAGAGCCTCTCGACAGAGGCGATACGACCCTACACCTCCCTGTTTGTTGATGTTCCACATCGCGGTAGTGTTGTCCGTCAGAATCTGAACCGACTGACGGTGAAGGGAAGGGAGAAAAGCCTTCAGTGCCAAGCGTATCGCCCGCAATTCCAGAAGGTTGATGTGAAGCAACATTTCCTCTGGAGACCAAAGGCCTTTGACCTCCAGATCCCCTAGATGAGCACCCCACCCTAGAGTGGAGGCACCCGTGATCACTGTGGCCATCCGGCAGAGGAGGCTGAAAGGGCTTTCCTTGAGACAGGCTGCCCTGCACACCCCACCAAGACAGCTCCGCTGCAGCTTCTCTGGAAATTCTGATTTTCTCCCAGAGATCTCTGTTGTGCTGATACCACTGCTTGCGGAGGCACCACTGGAGTGCCCTCATGTGCCAGCGTGCATGGTTGACCAACAGAATGCAGAAAGCGAACAGACGAACAAGTTACTTACCTTCGGTAACGATGTATCTGTAAGAAACATTAGTTAGTTAGATTCCTCACCTTAGAATATCCCCAGGCGTCAGACTGGATCCGGAAGATTTTTCGTCAGCAATACCCCTTGCACGTCGCTAGGCGTCGTCTGCGGCTCCGCGTCCGTCGTCGGCGTCGTGCGCCGGGATGACGTCGTCGGAGTACTCAGATGCCGCCCTCGCGCGCTGACGTCAGTTCTTGTACATAGCCTTCCGCGCCAGGAACGCAGAGCCATGCAAAGACCGTCACTGGTGCCAAAAAATAAAATCTAGGGGCCTGAAAGGACAACCTTAACCCTAGATGTCAGTTCGCAGAACGGGGAGGATGGGTGGGTCGGTGAGGAATCTAACTAACTAATGTTTCTTACAGATACATTGTTACCGAAGGTAAGTAACTTGTTCATCTGAAAGAAACACGTTAGTTAGATTCCTCACCTTAGAATAGATACCCAAGCAATACCATCCCCGGTGGTGGGTCTGCGAACCAAGATCACACCAGAAAGTCCTGGAGGACAGAACGGCCAAAGAAGCCATCCCTCCGGACTGGGCTGTCAAGGCAATAATGCCTGGCAAACGTGTGTAGCGAAGCCCACGTCGCCGCCTGACAGATGTCCTGCAAAGGGACACTCCGTCCCAAAGCAGTAGTAGCCGCTGTGGCCCGAGTGGAGTGGGCGCGCAGCCCGACAGGAGGGTCCTTTTAAGCCAAAGAGTAACAAATTTTGATGCACAAAACGACCCACCGAGAGATGGTCCGTTTGTGCACAGCTTTCCCCTTCTTAGCACCCACGTATCCAACGAAAAGTTGGTCGTCCACCCGGAACTGCTTAGTGCGGTCCAAATAAAAGGAGCGCGCACGTTTTGGGTCCAGACGGTGGAGCCTCTCTTCCTCTTTGGAAGGATGCGGAGGCGGAAAGAAGGTGGGCAAGGTGACAGACTGCCCAAGATGAAATGGAGTCACCACTTTCGGAAGAAAGGAGGGACGAGGCCGAAGGACAACCTTGTCCGGATGAACAGACAGAAAGGGAGGCTTTGAAGATAAAGCCTGGAGCTCACTCACCCGTCTAGCCGAGGTGATGGCTACCAGAAAAGCAGTCTTTAGAGTTAGAAGACGAAGAGGGCAATTGTGAAGAGGCTCGAAGGGAGCGCACATCAGGAATGTCAAGACAAGATTCAAGTCCCACTGAGGCATTACAAAAGGGACAGGAGGGAACGTGTGAGTAATGCCTTTTAGAAAGCGTGTAACCACAGGGGACTTGAAGAGAGAAGGCTGATCAGGAAGCCGCAAGAAGGCGGAGATGGCAGCAAGATAACCTTTCAGGGTGCCCAGGGCAGAGCCCTGCCGGGCCAGAGAAAGAAGAAAGAGGAGAACCTCAGAAAGAGGGGCGGAAAGGGGATCCACAGCCTTTGCTGTGCACCATGCCACAAATTTGTTCCACCGGCAGGCGTATACCGTCTTTGTGGAGGGACGCCTGGCTGCCAGAATGATATCACAGACTTCAGGAGGCAAGTCAAATGGCATCAACTGCCGCCGCTCAATCTCCACGCATGGAGGTGGAGGCTGGACAGGTTCGGGTGGAGGACCGTCCCCTGCTGCTGCGACAGAAGATCCTCCCGAAGGGGCAGACGTATCGGGGGATCGGTCAACATACTGAGTAGCTCGGGATACCAGTATCTTCGTGCCCAATCCGGAGCCACCAAGATGACTTGGGCCCGGTCGTGCCTGATCTTCTTCAGCACTCTGGGCAGAAGTGGTATAGGCGGAAAGGCGTACAACAGACCGCAACTCCACTCGTGACGAAAAGCGTCGCCGATCGAGTGCCGCCTTGGAAATTCCAACGCGCAGAACTGCTGACATTGCGCGTTCTCTTCGGTGGCGAATAGATCTAACCAAGGCTCTCCCCACTGCTGAAAGAGACCTTGCGCCACTTCGGAGTTCAGACGCCATTCGTGATCCATCATGCACCGGCGGCTGAGTTCGTCCGCCCTGGCGTTCAGAGAGCCCGCCAGATGTTGAACGACTAGGGTGACGCCCTGGTGTTCCAGCCACGTCCAGAGGCGCAGGGCCTCCTGACAAAGGGTCCACGACCCCACCCCGCCCTGTTTGTTGCAATACCACATGGCGGTGGTGTTGTCCGTGAACACCGGCACGACACTGCCCCTGACAGAGGGAAGGAAGGCTTTCAGTGCAAGTCTGATCGCTCTCAACTCCAACAGGTTGATGTGGAGACGAGACTCCGCCGGAGACCAGAGGCCTCTGATCTCCGCCTCTCCCATATGGCCACCCCATCCCAGGAGGGACGCATCCGTCACTACGACATGCTCCGGTTGGGGAAGAGAGAGGCTCCTGCCCATGACCCAATCGCGGTCCGTGAGCCACCACTGCAACTGCTGTGCAGTGCCCTCCGAGATCAAGACATGGTCGGACAGGTTGCCGTGATGCTGGGCCCACTGAAACTTCAGGTCCCACTGCAGAGCCCGCATGCGCCGCCTGGCGTGATGCACTAGTAGGATGCAGGAGGCCATCAGCCCCAGCAGCCGCAACACTAGCCTGACCGAAACCCAGGATAGAGGCCGAAAGATGGGAATCAGGGCCTGTATATCCCGGACCCGCTGTTCCGGTGGATAGACCCGGAACTGCGCCGAATCGAGAACCGCTCCGATGAAAAGGAGCTTCTGAGAGGGACTCAGGTGTGACTTCGGCACGTTGATGGAAAACCCCAGCAAATGCAGGAGATCCACCGTAGTCTGGAGGTGGGAGACGACTGTCTGGGGCGAGCCCGCCTTCAACAACCAGTCGTCGAGATAGGGGAAGACTGGAACCCCTGATCTGCGCAGATGAGCTGCGACCAAGGCCATCACTTTCGTGAACACCCGAGGGGCACTGGTGAGGCCGAAGGGGAGCACGGTAAACTGAAAGTGCTCTTGGCCCACCGTGAACCGCAGGTAACGCCGGTGGGCCGGCAGGACGGGGATGTGGAAATAGGCGTCCTGCAAGTCCAACGCTACCATCCAGTCTCCGGGGTCTAGGGCAGCTAGAACCTGAGCCAAAGTCAACATCTTGAACCGTTCCTTCCGGAGGAAGGCATTGACGTTCCGAAGGTCCAAGATAGGGCGTAGGCCCCCCTTGCCCTTCTTGGGAACCAGAAAGTAGTGGGAATAACAACCACGACCTACTTCTGGGCTCGGAACGCGCTCGACGGCCCCCTTGGCCAAGAGGGCGGAAACCTCCTCGTGGAGAAGATGCAAATGATCCCCCGAGATACGGTGGTGCTGCGGTGGCATGGCTGGAGGGGTCGTCTCGAAGGGGAGGGAGTAGCCCCTTCGGACGATTTGCAGCACCCACCTGTCCGATGTGATGGACCGCCCGTGGAGCAGGTGATGGCGAACTCTGCCGCCCACTGGCGTGGAATGGGCCTGAAAGCTCGGACTAGGAAGGCTTTGAGGCGGATGCTGCCGGGGTGGATGTGGGCTGACCTCGTCGTCCTCCAGATCCGCCTCGGCGGAAACCACGTCCGCGCGCAGGTTGGTTCTGCGGCTGGTGGCTAGGCGCACGTGAGGAGGCACCCCTTCCTTGGCCACGAAAGGGGCGAAAAGAGGAAGATTGCGACCGCGGGGCCGAGAGGCCCAAGGACTTGGCCGTAGCCCGGGAGTCCTTAAAGCGGTTCAGCGCACTGTCCGCCTTCTCGCCAAACAGGCGAGTGCCATCAAACGGCATGTCCATGAGAGTGCTCTGGACATCGCCGGAAAACGACGTGGACCGCAGCCAGGCGTGACGTCGAAGCGCCACAGTGGTAGAAATGGCCCTACCCAGCGAGTCCGTGGTGTCAAGCCCACAACGTATAGCATGTCGCGCTGCATCCCTCCCATCGGCCAGAGCCTGGGTAAGACGTGTCTGGACCTCCTCCGGACACAGGGGCAGCGCGTCCTCCACCGCATCCCACAGAGAGTGGGAATAACGGTCCAAGAGACAAGCGGTGTTCAAAGACCGCAGGCCCAAACTAAGGGAAGAGAACAGTTTCTTGCCAAACTGCTCCAGTCTCTTGGAATCCTGGTCCGGCGGGGCGGTCGGGAAAGAGGATTGGGAGGTGGAGGCCTGGATAACCAGGCTCTCAGGGGTAGGGTGTTGGGACAGAAAACTGGGGTCGCCCGGAGCAGGGCGGTGGCGCCTGGCAACGTTCCTGTCCACAGGAGGAACTGTGGAGGGCTTCGACCAGGTGCCCTGTAGAACGTCAGTGAGGGCCTCATTGAATGGCAGCAGAGGCTCAGTGGAGCTTGCTGCAGACTGAAGCACCTCAGTGAGGACGTTCGTCCTCACAGCCACGGCAGGTAGCTCGAGCCCAAGGGCTGCGGCCGCCTTGCGCAGCACCACGGAGAAAGCAGCACCCTCCTCCGAAGCCACAGTCGGAGGAGAGATGAATCCAGCGTCTGGCGAGGTATCCAGACCACTGGCCTCCCCCAGATCATCTGCCCAGTCCTGGGACAGTTGGGCCTGATGGGCCATAGGATCCTCGGATCCCTCCCAGTAGTCCCCATCATCCGACTCCTGGTGTAGAGGAGAAAGTAACGGAGCCGGGCGGTAGACAAAATGTGTCTCTAGCGGCGCCGATCTCGGAGTCTATCGACGCCGAACCGGCGCCGGGCCCGGAGCGGGACTGAACTGGGGCACGATGTCGATCGGGGTCGACGTCGGCGGTGGAACCGGAGTCGACGCCGGTGGAGGAGGCGTGACGAGGTCGACCGGCGTCGACGGGGACTCGAGAACGGGTCCCTCGGGCACTTGCGGCGTCGAGGCCGGAGCCGTCAACGGCGCCGGGGCCGGAGCCGCCGGCTGGCAAGGCAGCTCAGTCGGGTCCGCGGGGCCCGAAGGCGCACCAGCGGGCGCCGACGGCGGAGCCAGGTTCCTCATGGCCGAGAGGTAGGCACTGATCTCCGCCGACGTCGCGTGAGTCCCAGGGACCGGAGGGTATGGGGACAGACGCGGCGCCTGCGGCTCCGACGGAGCCGCGGGGGTGGAACCACCCTGACCCTCAACCGAGTCGCGCGACCGGCGAGGGGAGTCCGAAGAGCGATGGCGCCTCTTGGACTTCTTGGAATGCTTCGACTTACCCGAAGACTTTGATCCCGACGACCGATGGTGACGTCGGCTGCGGCTCCGCGACCGATCCTTGGACCTCCTCCTGGACCGGGATCGAGAGGCGCGCGGAGCCGAGTGGCGAATCTCGAGGAGCTTACGGGACCGCTCCCGTCTAGCCTTCGAGGTCAGGGCCTTACAGTCCGAGCACGACTCCGCGTCGTGGTCCAAACAGTACAGGCACCGGCGGTGATGGTCCGTAACCGACATCAATCGGCTACAGTCCGTACAGGCTTTAAACCCAGGCATCCTACCGGCACCGGTGTCGATATGACAGGATCAAAAAGGATCAAAAAGTTAGTCAAAAATTGACTAAAGGGGTAGCTCTCCCGGATCTGCGCTTACTGGCGCGGAAAAAAGAAGAACTGACGTCAGCGCGCGAGGGCGGCGTCTAAGTACTCCGACGACGTCATCCCGGCGCACGACGCCGACGACGGACGCGGAGCCACAGACGACGCCTAGCGACGCGCAAGGGGTATTGCTGACGAAAAATCTTCCGGATCCAGTCTGACGCCTGGGGATATTCTAAGGTGAGGAATCTAACTAACGTGTTTCTTTCAGATCGAGCAGGCGAAGAACCTTCAGGACTGGAACAACCGCTCCATCGTGGAATAAAGGAATCATTTTCTGTATGTCGAGAATCCTCTGCGGAGGTGGAAATGCTCGACAAACAGGAGTGTCCAGTATTGCCCCTATGAACAGGCTGCGCTGAGAAGGCACCAGGTGAGATTGGAGTACATTTATCGAAAAACCTAATTTGAACAACAGATGAGTTGTCACTTGCAAGTGGCGCGAAACCAACTCTGGAGACTCCACTTTCAACAGCCAGTCGTCCAGGTAGGGGAAAACAGGAACCCCTGACCTTCTGAGATGAGCCGCTACCACCGCCATTACCTTTGTAAAGACTCGAGGCACGGAAGTGAGACCGAACGGAAGAACCGCAAACTGGTAATGTTGCGATCCCACCGTGAATTGGAGATGCTTCCGATGCGACTTCAGGATGGGAAGATGAAAATACGCATCCTGCAGATCGATGGACACCATCCAGTCTTCCTGTTGCAGCGCAAGGAAAACCTGAGCCTAGGTCAACATTTTGAACTTTTCCTGCCTGAGGTAAAGGTTCAAAATCCCGAGGTCCAAGAATTGGTCTCAAGTGACCATCCTTTTTTGGGATCAGGAAATATCGGGAGTAGCAACCCTGACCCCTTTACTGCTCCGGAACCACCTCTATCGCACCTTTTTGCAGTAATGTGAGAACCTCCTGCTGTAAAAGCAGCAAGTGGTCTTCTCAACAACCACCCTGGCGAGGAGGGTAAGGAGGAGGAAACTCCAAAAATGGGAGGGCGTATACCCATTCTCTACAAGATTCAAGACCCAACGATCTGAAGTGATCTGTCTCCAATCTTGTGGAAAGTGGGACACCCGACCTCTAACTGGACCAACATGTTCTAAGATGGGGGATCTAGAACTGCTTTCCTGATGTACCAACGATGGCGGGAGGGGAGGTAGAGGAGGAGGAGGCCTGTTGTCTATTTGCACCCCTGAGGCCTCTCTTATTCTTCCCTCTGTATTATTTGTACAAAGGATTCTGTTGTTAGCTCTCCTCAAATTGTTGGCGGCCACGAAAGGAAGCCGATCTCCCAAAGCCCCGATATCTTATGTAACCATAACCTCTAGACTGCACCTGGAGGCCTAGAGATCTTGCGGTAGCTCTACTGTCCTTGAAACGTTCAAAGGCTGAATCCGCCTTCGATCCAAAGAGCCTTGACCCATCAGAGGGCAAATCCAGCAAAGTCGCCTGAACATCAGCTGAAAACACTGAAGACCTGAGCCATGCCTGTCTCCTTGTAGCCACAGAAGACCCCATCACACAAGCCACAGTGTCAGCAGTGTCCATCCCTGACTGAATCACTTGTCGCGCTGCGGCCTGAGAATCCGAAAGGACTTCCAAGAAGTTAGCACGATCCTCCTCAGGCAACTTAGGAGCCAATTGTACAACAGAGTCCATCAATGCATGAATATATCGTCCAAGAAGGAAAGTTGCATTAGTTGACTTTAGAGCCATACTTGCAGAAGAAAACACCTTTTTCGCAGCTTGCTCCATCTTCTTCGAGTCACCCAAAATGGTAGGAAAAGCACTAGAAGACTGCTTCGAGCAAGAAGCTTGGACAACTAAACTCTATGGTGTCAGATGTGATGACAAAAAAGCCGGATCACCAGGGGCAGGCCTGTACCTTCTCGAGATAGAACGAGATACAGCCGGAGCAGACAAAGGCTTCTGCCACACCTCCAGAATATGATTTGTTAAGGCATCTGTAAAAGGAAGTAAGGGCTCAGAAGTATTTAAAACTTCCGTTATTATGTTGGACTTTATCTCCGCAGAGGGAAGTTAAAGGCCCAATAAGTCAGCCGCCTTTCTTATAACTACATGGTAAGGTGCAACGTCTTGTACAACACATCCACTTGCAGATGGTAAGTCATACTCAGGGGAAGTATCTAATCCACTAGCTTCCTGAAGGCCTTCAAACTCATCCACACAGTCCACAATTCCCCTTCCTCCTGATCTTGTAAATACTCCTCCTCCTCAAGCAATCTCTGAGCCTCTCTCCTGGAGCGTTGCTTAGGCAACAGCATCGGTGGAGCCATACGCGGCGCTGGAGAAGACACCAACGCCGTTGATGGAAGAGCCTCAACGTCAAACCTCAACGTCGACCGAATTCGAGGTGGAGCCGACTCAGCAGCTGAAGGAGTCCGGGGAGCCGGAGTGGACGATCGCAGCGCCAAGAAATGCCAAGCCGAAGTTGACAGCATATAAGGTGCCTGGGGATAGAACTGAGGCACACCCAGGTTGAAAGCCAAGGACCCACGGGGCCTGAAGGCGAACCGGATGGAGTCGAGGCTCTGGTAAATAAACCAAACATCGCATTGAGAAAATGCGAAGTCTCCGCCCCAGGAGCAGGAAAAGGAGGATATGGATCCATACCTTCCTGTAAGGGAGTCACCTGAGGTTTCACTGGAGCCTGCAGAGCCGGGGACGGCACCCGCTCAGGTGAAGCCACACGGCCTGGAGAGGACCCACCCGGCGCCGTCGCTGGAGCCGGTGAACCTTCATGTAGCGTAAGAAGCCTCTGAAACCGTCGACGCCGCAGCCGGAGATGGTACGGGCGTCGCTTGAGGAGAAGGAGTTGGAGAGATAAGGTCCCTTCTCCGATTTTCGCTCAGCCGGAGTAGGCGACCTCGATCTCGACCTTGAGACCCTGGCCTTCGAAGAACGATGACGAGAGGTATGTCCCCTCTTGGATTTTTTGTGCTTCTTCGACCTCGAAGTGTGAGAAGACGAAGACTTCTCCCTCTTCCTACATCTCTTTTCCTTCTTGGCTTTCGCCATAAACAACTTGGCATCACGTTCTTTGATCGCCTTTGGATTCATTTTCCTGCAGCTCCTGCATTCCTCGACGTCGTAGTCCGAGGATAAACACCACAGGCAGTCATGCGGGTTCGTGATCGACATGTGCCTGCCACACTCTCTGCAGGGTTTAAATCCCGTCTTCCTAGAAGTAGCCATTCTGAAACGAAGAGATACAAAGTTTTCCGCGATGAAAATGGAGAGCTCTGAAAAAAACGTTATGCGTTGACGGCGTGGAAAAAAGAGAACTGATGTCAGCACGCCGACGAGGTCCTTTTGTGGCTCCGATGAAGTCATACGGTGCCGCGAGTGGAGCCGGTCCATTGTGACGTCCTCGTCGACGTGGGAGAGAGCTAGGAAAGAATTTTCCCGCGGAATGCTGCCACAGGGGGTATTCAAAAGGTGAGGAATCCACAGGCAGAAGTATCCATCAGAATTTAGAATTTGGGGCACCCTGAACCAACCTTCCTCAGATCCAGCAACCACAAGAAAAGAAGAGAAGAAGGACGAAAAGCCGTGCAGAGCTAACAAGGACGACACCCACTGACTTGGCCCCAACCCCGGCTCCCCTCAAACCTGCTCCTGCGAAATCCCGGCGTGTCCAGCAGCCAGCAACCTCAAAAACCCCGGAGGACCTGCCTGCCTTCACTTTCCAAGCTGTTTCTCCCATTAACACGGACATGTTTGAACTGCAGCTTCTGGTGCCAGCTAGGAACCGCGAATACCGCACACTGCACTCGCCGAATCCGGCACGAGCTCGAGTGGACAAATACCACGAGGGGGTCCCTTGCGGCAATCCTGACACCAGATCCGGAGACCCCTGACCTGCCGCAAGCCCCCCCCCCCCAACTGAGACCAGAGCAGGTAAGAAAATCCGACATCCCAAGGCACCCCTGCACCAGACGCCCCACGACCTTGTGTGCCCAACCCAGTGGTGCCTAACCAACCCTCAACATCCCAAATTACCCCTCAAGTGGTGGTCACTCCTGGAGGATCCTCGTCCGAGCCTGCAGTATTTCTTTGTCCCGGAGAAACTCCATTGAAATCAACACGGCACCCGACCTCAAAACAGCACCCTGCACCCGGCCGCCCTAGTGCCGCTGAGGGTGCCCCTTTGGTGCTAACTTGGTCCCCAACTTGCCCTGAGCTTAACCCTAGGAGCTTTGCTCCCACAACCCTGTGGCCTGCTTGCCAGCAGCCACCAACCGGCCTCCCTCTATCCTCCATAGGATAACATTTGGTCTCCACACTCTGCACCCGGCCGCCCTAGTGCCACTGGGGGTGCAACAACAGTGCATCACTGACCCTGGGAGTCTTGCCCCAGAACCCTAACTTCAAAGACCGAATACTTACCTCGAAACAGATAACCTGTTTTTCCTCATAGGAAAACATTGACACTTTTTCTCCCAAAAAGATTCCAAGTGTCTACTTTTGAAAACTAAAAATTAACCTTAAAAATCGCACAAATAACCCAACCGAATTTTCTCAACTGTTTGCAGGAAAGGTCCCAGTGCTGAACCCAGGTGTCCAGCACTGAGTAAGAAAATTAACTAAGTAACTTACCTGTGAATTGAATTTCCTTCCATAGAATAACATAGGGGGTTCTTTGTGAAAAGGTTTCCAAGTGTCAACTTTTGAAATACGAGAATATTCTTAAAAAATCGTACAAACTAAGAATACTTAATTACTTACCTGTTTTAAGTAAATGTTCCAGTGCTGCACCTAGGAGTCCAGCATTGGATTACAAGAGTAACGCAAAAGAACAAGTTACTTACCTTCAGTAACGATGTATCTGTATGAAACATTAGTTAGATTCCTCACCTTAGAATATCCCCAGGCGTCAGGCTGGATCCGGACAGATTTTTTTCATCAGCAATACCCCTTGCGCGTCGCTAGGCGTCGTCTGCGACTCCGCGTCTGTCGACAGCGTCGTGCGCCGGAATGAAGTCGAAGTACTTAGACACCGCCCTCGCGCGCTGACGTCAGTTCTTGTACACAGCTTTCCGCGCCAGGAACGCAGAGCCATGCAAGAGACCGACACTGGTGCCAAAAAGTCTAGGGCCCTGAAAAGGATAACCTTAACCCTAGATGTCGGTTCGCAGAACGGGGAGGATGGGTGGGTCGGTGAGGAATCGAACTAACTAATGTTTCTTACAGATACATTGTTACCGAAGGTAAGTAACTTGTTCATCTGAAAGAAACACGTTCGTTAGATTCCTAAACCTTAGAATAGATACCCCAGCAATGCCAACCCCGGTGGAGGGTCTGCGAACCAAGATCACACCAGAAAGTCCTGGAGAACAGAACGGCCAAAGAAGCCGTCTCTCCGGACTTGGCTGTCCAGGCAATAATGCTTGGCAAACGTGTGCAGCAAGGCCCACGTTGCTGCCTGACAGATGTCCTACAAGGGGACTCCTCCGCCCAGGGCAGTAGTCGCCGCTGTGGCCCGGGTGGAATGGGCCCTCAGCCCTACAGGAGGATCCTTTTTAGCCAAGGAGTAACAAGCTTTAATACAAAAGACGACCCACCGCGAGATGGTTCGTTTGTATACCGCCCGGCCCTGCTTAGCACCCACGTAGCCAACAAAGAGTTGGTCGTCCACCCGGAACTGTTTGGTGCGGTCCAAATAAAAGGACAGCGCCCGTTTTGGGTCCAGACGGTGAAGCGCCTCTTCCTCCTTCGAAGGATGCGGAAAGAAGGTGGGCAACATGGCAGACTGCCCGATGTGAAAGGCAGTCAACACTTTCGGAAGAACGAGTCCGGAGGACAACCTTGTCCGGATGGATAGAAAGAAAAGGAGGCTTAGAAGATAAAGCCTGGAGCTCACTCACCCGTCTAGCCGAGGTGATGGCTACCAGGAAAGCAGTCTTAAGAGTCCGAAGACGAAGGGGACAATTATGAAGAGGCTCAAAGGGAGCGCACATCAGATATGTCAAGACCAGATTCAAATCCCACTGAGGCATTACGAAAGGGACAGGAGGAAACATGTGAGTAATGCCCTTGAAGAAGCGAGAAACAGGGGATTTGAAAAGAGAAGGTTGATCTGGAAGCCGTAAGAAAGCAGAACTAGCTGAAAGATAACCTTTAAGAGTGCCCAGAGCAGAGTCCTGCTGGGCCATGGAAAGAAGAAAGAGGAGATCCTCAGAAAGAGGGGCGGAAAGGGGATCCACAGCCTTTGCTGTGCACCATGCCACAAATTTGTTCCACCTGCAGGCATATACAGATTTTGTGGAGGGACGCCTGGCTGCCAGAATCACATCGCAGACTTCAGGAGGCAAGTCAAATGGCATCAACTGTTGCCACTCAATCTCCACGCATGGAGGTGGAGACTGGACAGGTTCGGGTGGAGGACCGTCCCCTGCTGCTGCGACAGAAGGTCCTCCTGAAGAGGCAGTCGTATCAGGGGATCGATGGACATACTGAGTAGCTCGGGATACCAGTACCTTCGTGCCCAATCCGGAGCCACCAAGATGACTTGGGCCCGGTCGCGCCTGATCTTCTTCAGCACTCTGGGCAGAAGTGGTATAGGCGGAAAGGCGTACAACAGACCGCAACTCCACTCACGACGAAAGGCGTCCCCGAGCGAGTGCCGCCTTGGAAACTCCAACGTGCAGAACTGCTGACATTGCGCATTCTCTTCGGTGGCGAATAGATCTAACCAAGGCTCTCCCCACTGCCGAAAGAGGCCTTGCGCCACGTCCGAGTTTAGACGCCATTCGTGATCCATCATGCACCGGCGGCTGAGTTTGTCTGCTCTGGCGTTCAGAGAGCCCGCCAGATGTTGAACCACCAGGGTGATGCCCTGATGTTCCAGCCATGTCCAGAGGCACAGAGCCTCCTGACAAAGGGTCCACGACCCCACCCCGCCCTGTTTGTTGCAATACCACATGGCGGTGGTGTTGTCCGTGAACACCTGCACCACACTTCCCCGGACAACGGGAAGGAATGACTTCAGTGCAAGTCGGATCGCTCTCAGCTCCAAAAGGTTGATATGGAGCCAAGACTCCGCCGGAGACCAGAGTCCTCTGATCTCCGCCTCCCCCATGTGGCCCCCCCATCCCAGGAGGGACGCATTCGTCACTACTACGTGCTCCGGTTGGGGTAGGGAAAGGGATGTGCCGCTGACCCAACCGCGGTCCGTGAGCCACCACTGCAACTGCTTTGCAGTGCCCTCCGAGATCAAGACATGGTCTGACAGGTTCCCCCGATGCTGGGCCCACTGAAACTTCAGGTCCCACTGCAGAGCCTGCATTCGCCACCTGGCGCGAAACACTAACAGGATGCAGGAGGCCATCAGACCCAGAAGCCGCAGCACCAACCTGACCGAAACCCAGGATAGAGGCTGAAAGATGGGAATCAGAGACTGAATATCCCGGACCCGCTGTTCCGGAGGATTAGCTCGGAACTGCGGCGAGTCCAGAACCGCTCCGATGAAGAGGAGCTTCTGGGAGGGACTCAGATGCGACTTCTGCACATTGATGGAGAACCCCAGCAGATGCAGGAGGTCAGCCGTAGTCTGGAGGTGGGAAACGACTTGCTGGGGCGAGACCGCCTTCAACAGCCAGTCATCGAGATAGGGGAATACTGGAACCCCTGATCTCCGCAGATGAGCTGCGACCACCGCCATCACTTGTGAACTCCCGAGGGGCACTGGTGAGGCCGAAGGGGAGCACAGTAAACTGAAAATGCTCCTGACCCACCGTGAACCACAGGTAACGCCGGTGGGCCGGCAGGATGGGGATGTGAAAATAAGCGTCCTGCAAGTCCAAAGCTACCATCCAGTCTCCTGGGTCCAGGGCAGCCAGAACCTGAGCTAAGGTGAGCATCTTGAACCTCTCCTCCCGGAGGAAGGCGTTGACGCTCCTGAGGTCCAAGATAGGGCGTAGTCCCCCTTTGCCCTTCTTGGGAACCAGAAAGTAGTGGGCCTACTTCTGGACCAGGAACGCGCTCGACGGCCCCTTTGGCCAAGAGGGCCGAAACTTCCTCCCGTAGAAGTGATCCCCCGACATGCGGTGGCACTGCGGTGGCATGGCTGGAGGGGTCATCTCGAAGGGGAGGGAGTAGCCCCTTCGGTCGATTTGCAGCACCCACCTGTCCGAAGTGATGGAACGCCAGTGGAGCAGGTGATGGCGAACTCTGCCTCCCACTGGCGTGGAATGGTCCTGAAAGCACGGACTAGGAAGGCTTTGAGGCGGATGCTGCTGGGGTGGATATGGATGGCGCGTTGTCCCCCTGTACCGCCTCGGCGGAATCCACGTCCGCGTGGAGGATGGATCTGCGGCCTGTGGCTAGGCGGACGTGAGGGGCGCCCCTTCCTTGGCCACGAAAGGGGCAAAAAGCGGAAGTTTGCGGGCGTGGGCCGAGAGACCCAAGGACTTGACTGTGGCCCTGGAGTCCTTAAAGCGCTCCAGCGCACTGTCCGCTTTGTCGCCAAAGAGGCGATCGCCATCAAAGGGCATGTCCATGAGGGTGCTCTGGACATCCCCGGAAACAGACGTGGACCGCAACCAGGCGTGACGACGAAGCACCACCGTGGACGACATTACCCTGCCAAGCGAGTCTGTCGTGTCCAAACCACATCGGATGGCATACCGCGCTGCGTCCCGCCCGTCGGCAAGAGCCTGGGCGAGCAGTGTCCGGGCCTCCTCCGGACACAGGGGCAGCACGTCCTCCACCGTATCCCACAGAGAGTGGGAGTAACGGTCCAAGAGACAAGCGGTGATAATAGACCGCAGCCCTAAACTAAGGGAGGAGAACAGCTTTTTGCCAAACTGCTCCAGTCTCTTGGATTCCCGATCCGGGGGAGCAGACGGGAAGGAGGTCTGGGAAGTAGAGGCCTGGATAACCAGGCTCTCAGGGGTGGGGTGTTGGGACAGAAAACTGGGGTCGCCCGGAGCAGGGCGGTGGCGTCGGGCCACGTTCCGATCCACAGGAGGTACTGTGGAGGGCTTGGACCAGGCACCCTTGAGAACGTCCATCAGTGCTTCGCTAAATGGCAGCAGAGGCTCCGAGGAGCTTGCTGACTGTTGGAGCACTTCAGTGAGGAGGTTAGTCCTCACGGCCACAGTAGGGAGCTCCAGCCCGAGGGCTTCAGCCGCCTTACGCAACGCCACAGAAAAGGTAGCACCTTCCTCCGAAGCCACGGTCGGAGGAGAGATGAAGCCAGTGTCAGGGGAGGTATCAAGACCACTGGCATCCCCCAGCTCATCTGCCCAGTCCTGTGATAACTGGCCCTGGTGGGCCAGAGGTTCCTCAGACCCCTCCCAGTCGCCACAGTCATCAGATTCCTGATAAACAGGGGGAATAACCGGAGGAGGACGGAAGATGAAATGGTCATCCATCCGGACTGGGGCTAAACCGGGGAACAGCGTCGTCTGGAGACTCCGCCGGGGTGGAACCGGTGTCGACGCCGGCAGAGGAGGCGTTGTGAGGTTGACTGGCATCGACAGATTCAGGCCTGGATCCCACGGGGACCTGCGGCGTCGGGACCAAAGTCGACGACGGCGCCGCCGGCTCGCTAGGCCGCCCAGTCGAGCCCGCGGGGCCCGAAGGCGCACCGGCAGGCGTCGACGGCGGAGCCAGGCCCCTCATGGCCGAGAAGAAGGCACTGATCTCCGCCGGAGTCGCGTCAGTCCCAGGGACCGGTGGGTATGGGTACGGACGAGGTACCACACGGACCCTCGACCGAGTCACGCGACCGACGACGGGAGTCCGAAGAGTGATATCGTCTCTTGGACTTCCTACCATGCTTCGACTTACCCGAAGACTTAACCCGATGAGCGGTGATGGTGGCTGCGGCTCAGCGACCGGTCCTTCCACCTCCTCCTGGACCGTGAATGGCACAGAGCTGAGTGCCGGAGCTCGAGAAGCTTGCGGGACCGCTCCCGCCTAGCCTTCGAGGTCAAGGCCTGGCAGTCGAGGCACGATTCCGCATCGTGGTTGGCCCCAAGGCAGTAAAGGCACCGGCGATGGCGGTCCGTTACCAACATCAGTCGGTAACAGGAGTCACAAGCTTTAAACCCAGGCATTCTACCGGCACCAGTTCGAGTCGACGAGTAGACAAAAGAGTCCAAAAAGTTTTAGTCAAAGAGTGACTAAAGGGGTAAGCTCTTCCCGGATCGGCGCTGTCTGGCGCGCGAGGGCGGCGTCTAAGTACTCCGACGTCAATCCGGCGCACGCCGCCGGACGCGGAGCCACTGACGACGCCTAGCGACGCACAAGGGGTATTGCTGATGAAAAAAATCTTTCCGGATCCAGCCTGACGCCTGGGGATATTCTAAGGTGAGGAATCTAACTAACGTGTTTCTTTCAGATGTAATTTTACATGCCTATACTTTAAAAAGCCATTCATTTCAATGTACTGCATTTACTAAGTATTGCAATCCACTGCATCCCCTGTAAATCAAATCAAGTACAATCTTCATTGCTTTTTAAAACTGTTGACAACAAATAACTTATTACTGAAAAGAACTGAATGCTTACCTGTATCAGGCTTCCTTGGTTCTAATAAAATAACAGTATATCTTTTTATACAAAAACAATTGGCCTAGAGTTCAGTCCTTGAGTGTGTGAATTCAGTTGCTGACGGAGTGTGTACATCAAATGCTTAACACTGTCCTCTGATACTGTCTTACTGCTCGACCAAGCTACCACTTTAGAGAGTAAGGTTCTATCTAACTTTAACCTCTGCCAAGCCTCTGGAGAATCTATACACACTGTACCTCACTTTGGTGCAGTTTATATAGAGCCAGTTTCTTACACCTCCTATGTGGCCACAGAGGGAGAGAAAGCATACCAAGGTCTGGGGAGGTATCCAGACCACTGGCTTCACCCAACTCCTCTCTCTAGTTCGGCTATTCAAGATGGTCAGCCAGAGGGTCAACAGACCTCTCCCAGTGCTCCTCACCCTCCTCTGGCTTTCACTCAGGGCGATAAGGAAAGCCAGTCCGGCTCCGTGTCCAAGTTGAGGGGGAGGCCGGGGTCGACGCCAGCCGAGGACACAACCGGAGGCAGAGGCGTCAGAGGAATCAGCACCAGGGGAGATGTTGCGAGGTCGACCGGCACCGATCCGGATCCACGCCTGGATCCCTGGGGATTCTCCGGCTCCCGGGGAGGGGGAGTGAGAGGGGAAACTTGGAGTCGTCCCAGCAGGCTCTGCAGGCAGAGCCGAAGGACGACTACCTTCTGCGTCCCATCGGCAGACGGACAGGGAGAAGGCTTAGAGCGACAGTGCTTCTTCGCCTTCTTCCTGTGCTTCGACTTACCTGATGATGAACACTTTGAGGAGGAATGATGCTGGTGACTCCCCGACCAGTCCCGCGAACTCCCTCTTGACCAGGTCCTCGAGCAGCGCGGAGCTGACTGCCGGGCCTCCAGAAGCTTTCAGGACTGCTCCCACAAAGACTTCGGGATTAAGGCCCGACAGTCGGAGCACCACTTCAGGTCATGGTCGTGCTCCAGGCACCAGAGGCACAAGAGGCGCGGGTCTGTGACTGACATCAACTTGAGACAGGAGTCACAAGGTTGGAAGCCAGTCCGACGATGGGACATCTCTACTTGCACCAAGAGTTGAATGACTTGAAAAAGAGGACGACAAAAGTTGAGAAGGAGCTAGTCAAAAAATGACTAGGGGCAGCGTGCTCTCCGGATTTGCGCAGGCTGGCGCCAAAAAATAAAGAACTGACGTCAGCGCGAAGGGCGGTGTCTAAGTAGATTCCGCAACGTCATCCCAGCGATCACGATGCCGAACACGGAGTTGACCGATGCCACCTACCGACACACAAGGGTAATGCAAAGGAAAAAATTCTCCAGATCCAGTCTGACGCCTGGGGTAAGATAAGGAATCTGTAACTAACAGTCTCTTTCAGATGGTCCCAGCAACTCTGAGACAGCACTCCTGGGCTCATTGAGCTTGGATGCAACTCTGTGGCATCGTGGTCTGGGTCCTCAATGCTCCACAGCGGTGGTGGTAGCAACTTGAAGACTTTGGGCTACCAACTTGTCCCAGCAAGCTTCTTCAGCTGGCCCTTGGAGTTCTCTTGGCTTGACTGGGCTCTAGAGACAGCTTCTCATTGAGCAGGAAATAGGAGGCACAATCCCTTTCTTTGTTAGGCAGCAGGTGCAGTCCTCATTGGTGCAGCCAGGATTCCCTTTCTTAGGTTCTTCTTTTAAGCCAATCAAGATCAGAGGTCTGGATGACAGGGGTACCCCCCTTTATGCTCGGAAAGTGCCCTCAGGGCAGGATGTGGTGGGTAGCCAATGGGCTACCAGCGTAACTCCCACCTGGTGACCACTTCCTGTGGCATCTGGCTACCCCAGAAGGATACGTTACTTACCTGTAATCCTAGTTATCTTCCAGGGGTATTCTCATCAAAGTCATAAGCACATGACTATTCCCGCCCATGCGTGGGGACCCCGAAAACATATAAAACATATATGTAGCTCTAAATACATATACATCCTTGGGAGGGACGAAACGCGTTATGGCTGCTGCATTCGTTTGGGAGAAAGAATAAACTTTGCAGTGTGACAAACTCCAGTGGTTTGTGCTCGTTCTTTGCGCGTATGGAAATGGCGCAATGAGGAGTATTCTGATATATATATATATCAATAAACACAATACAGCCTTCCATACACTAAAAGCTGAGCAATGTTAAACTGCTTTAATGCACAATAGAAATCATAGCATTGCAGAAACAGTGTAGAAAGCTGAAAAGCTAACCCACAGAAACACAGAATAGAACTGGCACCTTTAAGGCAGCCATGACCCCTAGCTTCCCATCATGCCTCAGGGGTGACCGTTAGGTCAGTTTTCTTTGCGGAGACCCGAAGGCCAGGGCACAAAGAGATGATATTTACCTTGATCATTTGCCCGGGGAGGCGGTGGGTTGCTTATGACTTTGATGAGGATACCCCTGGAAGGGAACTAGAATTACAGGTAAGTAACTTCTGCTTCTCTTCCAGGGGAGCCTCATCAAGCACTTGAATCGAGTAGCAAGCCCATCCCCTCTTCCTGCGGGCAAGTGACAAGCGTAAAATAAACTAGACATTGTTAAAAACATCAATGACTCTATTTAAGCTAGCATTGGAACAGATTCCTCAAGGAGGCTTGGCTTACTTGGGTATCCGCTCTGGAGTCAGAATCAAGACAGTGATGCCTGGTAAACGTGTGTACCGACTTCTAAGTTGCAGCCTTGCAAATCTCGGCACATTGGTACATTGTGTAAGAAAACTATTGTAGCCGCTTTTCCCCTAGTGGGGTGAGCTTTAGGGGAAACCAATAGAGGCTGGTTTGCCAATTGATAAGACAATTTAATGCAGGACACTATCCACCTCGAAATTGATCTTTTGGAGGCTGGAAAACCTGTCCTAATAGCGCCATGGTTTATAAACAATTTGTCAGACTGCAATGGATTTGGTTCTCTCCGAATAGAATTTGAGAATCCTCTTGAGGTCTAGTGAGTGAAGAGACCTTTCTGCTGGTGTAGCAGGATTGGGGGGAAAAAAGGGGAGAGAAATCGTCTGGTTGACATGGAAGTCAGACACCACTTTTGGTAGTAAAGAAGGGTGAGTCCTCAACACCCTACTGTGTAGGAAAACCCGTATACAGTTCCTTAGAGAAGAGTGCCTGGATTTCAGTCACTCTGCGTGCTGATGTAATAGCCACCAGAAAGGCCACTTTCCATGTTAGGTGCTGTAACGTGGTCTTATGAATGGGTTCGAAAGGAGGACCCATCAATTTGGACAAGACCAGATTCAACTCCCAAGGAGGTGAAGGTCGGACAGGGGGATACACCTTCAACCCCTGAAGGAAATCCTTAACCACCTGAAGTTGAAAGAAAGAAGGTTGGTTAGGTGACTTTCTATAGGCTGTAATAGCCACCAAATGAACTTTTATAGATGTGTACTTTAAACCAGATTTGGCTAAATAAAGCATATACGGCAAGAATACCCCCTCATGCCCGCTAGTCGGACTCCAACCATTACATATACACCACAAGTAAAATCTTTTCCATTTAAGAGAGTAAGAACTCCTTGTGGATGGCCTCCTTGTCTCCCTCAAAATACCCATACAGTCCTGAGGGAGATTAAAGTGTCCGTAATGCAGGACCTCAGGAGCCATGGTGCCAAGCTCAGTGAGGGAAGGCTGGGGTGCAGAATCTTTCCGCCCATTTTCGTCAGAAGGTTCGGCCTGCACGGGAGCTTCCTGTGCGGACAGATCAAGAGTTGCAATAGGTTCGGACACCACCATTGGCGAGGCGAGGCCAGTCCGGTGCTATCAGGATCATCTTCATCCTGGATAGGATGAGCTTGGTCACCACCTTTGGGATGAGAAGGGGCGAAAACGTGTATGCAAATGTCCTGGACCAGTCTATCAAAAGAGCATTCCCTCTCGTTCTTGGTCAGTAAAATCTGGACGCGAGGGCATGGCATTATCTGTTTAGATCGTCCGCAAAGAGGTCAATGGACGGACGACACCATTGATGAAAGAGGTCTGCCACCACATAGTCGTTGAGCACCCAGTCTTCTTGTTATTCGAATTGCCGACTGAGGGCGTTTGCCCGCACGTTCTGTTCTTCTGGCAGATGCACAGCTGTGATCGAGAGGTTCCTGGCCAGAAGCCAGTGCCAGATCGCTTGAGATTCCAGTGACAGCGGGCAAGAGCGTGTTCCACCTGGTTTGTTTAAGTAATACATGGTGGTAGTATTGTCCATTTGTATCAGTATCGACTCGGACTGAATCGATTGATGGAATGCCTTGAGGGCTAAATGAACCGCCCGCAGCTCTAACATGTTTATATGATAGGTTTGATCCCTGCTCGACCATCTGCCTAGAGTCTGCAGGTGCCCTAGGTGCGCTCTCCATCCCCGAAGAGATGCATCTGTGATCAGGGATTGTTTTGGGAGAGGCTGATGGAATGGGACTCCCACTAGAAGATTCTTTGGCTGAGTCCACCAGAGAATGGACTTCTTTGCTGCTTGAGAGAGGAGAATTCGGTCTTCCCAATGACCAGAGGATAGGTCCCATTTGTCCTCCAGATCCTGCTGTAACGGTCTCATTCTCAATCTGGAGTTGGGTATGAGAAATATGCAAGAGGCCATCGACCCCAGTAGAGACGCCACTTGCCTTACTGATGGTTGATGTGCTTGAAGGATGATATTGCATTTGTTTCTCATTGATAACAGTCTCTCCGACGAAGGAAACACTTTTCCTAGGCCGGAGACCAAGGTGGAGCCCAGATAGTGGAGCGATTGACTGGGCTGATGAACTGATTTTTCCATGTCCACATGAAGGCCTAAGTGGTGTAGTAGATCTAGGCAGGAGCGATAGTGGTCCTGCATCATGTGAGGAGATGAACCATTCAACAGCCAGTCGTTCAGGTATGGATACACAAACAGGCCTTGGCGCTGTAATGCTGCAGCCACCACTGCCATGGTTTTCGTGAATACCGGTGGCGCGGATTTGAGGCCGAACGGCAAGACTCTGAACTGGTAATGCTTTGCGCATACCATGAATCGCAGGAACTTTTGATGCCGTGGAGAAATTAAAATGTTGAAGTACGCATCTTGGAGATCTATCGAACACATCCAATCCCCTTTCTGTAGATGTGGATATATTTGATGGAGCGCCAACATATGAAAATTCTCCTTTCGGATGACCTTGTTCAGAGCTCGGAGATCCAGGATAGGTCTGAGCTTGTGCGCTTGTTTCTTTTCGGTACAAGGAAATATCTGGAGTAGACTCCTTTTACCCATTGAGCAGGAGGGACCTCTTCTACAGCTAGTTTCTTTAGAAGGATCAACACTTCCTGACGCAGCAAATCCAGGTGGTGAGGACGTGATCTTACTGGAGGAATGTCTTGGAGGTGCGCAGAAACGGAGCGCGTATCCATTGCGCAGTATATTTAGCACCCACTGATCTTTGGTTATGTTGCGCCACTCTTTTATGCAATTTGAGATACTTCCTCCCACTGGAGTGAGCAACGGTGCTAGAGGAAGCGAAAACCCATTGCTTGCCTGGAGTTTTGGCTGTGGAGGAGGATTGCTGCTGATGTCCTCCTCTGTCTCTAGAGGAACGACGGCCTCGATATTGTGATTTGGATTGCTGCTTCTGCACCATTGAGGGGTTTGAACCCTCTGATAGTAGTTCTTGTGGTTATAAGGCCTGTAGGGATACCTAAACTCCTTTTTCTTCTCTAAGGCCACGGCCTTCACTGTATCCAGCTCGGCCTTCATTCTGGCCATCTCCTCATCAGTGTGGGATCCAAAAGGGGAGTTGCCAGAGAACGGAAGTTTTAAAATACGCTGCTGAGCTCCCAGTTTCAAAGCTGTTAGGCGCAGCCAGGAAGACCACCATGCGTATATTCCGTGCGCATATGAATGTACAGCCAGAGAAGCCCCATCCGCTGCTGTGCTGATCACTTGATTGGCTACCAGCGCACCTTCCTGGAGAATCTCTGCAAATTCTTGGCGATCCTCCTTTGGCAGCTTCTATTTAAAGCACTCCAAGGAATCCCATAAAGATCTGTTGTAACGGCCCAGCAGGGCTGCAGCGCTAGACACCTTCAAAGAAGATGATGCAGAACCACATGCTTTTCTCTCCCAAGAATACTGAGCTCTACTCTCCTTGTCTGGAGGAACTGAGGAAGAAGAAGCGACAGCATGCGTTTTCTTTGCTGCCGCGATGATAACCGAATCCGGTGGAGGATCTGATTTCAGAAATAAAGGATCCGATTCTACAGTTTTGTACTTTTTCTGGATCCTAGCCAGAGCTGCTTTAATCCAGGATGGGGTGAGAAAAATGTCCATTACTGGTTGAAGGAGACCAGGGACCAGTGGGAGCAATGGTCTAGCCGTAGACCACTGATTGGAGTCTAAAAAACTGACTGATGTAGAAGTTTGAGGTGCCGACATATCTAAATTCAGCTTCTGCGCCCCTCTAGCAAGGACATCGTGGAAGGTGTTGACGTTGTCGATAGGTGACACTCTTAAGGGAGGGCTATCCGTAAGGGTAGGAGAGTAGTCCCTTTTTGAAGAGTGAGTCGGCCAGAGAACGGAAGTTTTAAAATACGCTGCTGAGCTCCCAGTTTCAAAGCTGTTAGGCGCAGCCAGGAAGACCACCATGCGTATATTCCGTGCGCATATGAATGTACAGCCAGAGAAGCCCCATCCGCTGCTGTGCTGATCACTTGATTGGCTACCAGCGCACCTTCCTGGAGAATCTCTGCAAATTCTTGGCGATCCTCCTTTGGCAGCTTCTATTTAAAGCACTCCAAGGAATCCCATAAAGATCTGTTGTAACGGCCCAGCAGGGCTGCAGCGCTAGACACCTTCAAAGAAGATGATGCAGAACCACATGCTTTTCTCTCCCAAGAATACTGAGCTCTACTCTCCTTGTCTGGAGGAACTGAGGAAGAAGAAGCGACAGCATGCGTTTTCTTTGCTGCCGCGATGATAACCGAATCCGGTGGAGGATCTGATTTCAGAAATAAAGGATCCGATTCTACAGTTTTGTACTTTTTCTGGATCCTAGCCAGAGCTGCTTTAATCCAGGATGGGGTGAGAAAAATGTCCATTACTGGTTGAAGGAGACCAGGGACCAGTGGGAGCAATGGTCTAGCCGTAGACCACTGATTGGAGTCTAAAAAACTGACTGATGTAGAAGTTTGAGGTGCCGACATATCTAAATTCAGCTTCTGCGCCCCTCTAGCAAGGACATCGTGGAAGGTGTTGACGTTGTCGATAGGTGACACTCTTAAGGGAGGGCTATCCGTAAGGGTAGGAGAGTAGTCCCTTTTTGAAGAGTGAGTCGAGGAAGACTACCAAGATGGCGTCGTCCTTTTATGAGGAGCATGAGCTGGTCTATGCTCCGGATATTTGTCTCGGTGATCCCTGGCCCGAGGAGTAGGAGACCTGTCCACCTCCTGCACCAGTCGTTATAGTGGAGATCCGTGCAGTGGACTGGAATAGGCCGTAGGCCGCTGTGCTTGGCAGGAAGGCTCTTTCTGCCATTGAAGGAGAGGCAGAAGCAATCTTTGCGAAAGATCAACAGAAGGAGATTTTTGTCTCGGTTGACGGTAACAGACGCCTGCTTCGACGCCGATGCACTGGCGAAGCATGTCTCTATGCCAAATGCCGGACTGACGACGCCGTACTGACTACGCTACCGGAGACTTCTCTCGACGTTGGGCAAGCCCGCACCAACGGAGAACTCCTCCTCGACGCTGATAGTCGCCGGGTTGACGACGGCAGAGGACCAGACGAACCTATATTCTTCGTCGACGACCGGTATTCTCTCAACGGCGAGCCGACCGTCAATGGTCTTTTCGTCTACATTTTCGCTGCCGATAAAGGTATTTTTGGCGACGAGCCCGACGCCGATGGAGAGCAGATTGGAACCTTACTTCTAGATGAAGATCTGTCTCTCTCCTTCCTCTTCTTCACCGGAGACCTGTCTCTTGAAGGTGATCTTCCCTTCTCAGCCAGCCCATTGAGGCAAATCCTCTCTCTGTCCTTCAGAGTTCTCTTGGACAAGGACTGACAATGCTGGCAAGTCTTGGGAGTATGAGAATTATAAAGGCAAAGGATACAGACAGGATGGGTGTCTGTTTTAAAAGAGAGGGCATTTTTGAGTAAAAAATTATGCTCAACTCTCTCAAAAATAGTAGGAACCTACTTCAACAGTAAAAAGATGTCGAAGTAAAAAGCTTTCAACAAAAAATAAGTAATAATTCCCGACAGAAAAAAATGAGAGCTGAAGTTACCAGGGTCCTGACAGAAGGAGCCGGAAAGAACAACTGACCTAACAGTCACCCCCGAGGCATGATGGGAAGCTTGTGGTCATGGCTGCCTTAAAAGCACGGTGCCAGTTCTATTCTATGTGTTTCTGTGGGTTAGCTTTTCAGCTTTTTACACAAATGTTTCTGCAATGCAGCCTGTGGGCTGGCAATGTTTTTCATTCCTCTTTGCAGGATTATGATTTCTATTGTGCATTAAAGCAGTTTTCAAATGTGTTTTCTTTCTCCCTACTTTATTGGAATTGTATACATGTGCAAAGGAAATTCTTACAACATTGCTCTAACTTTAAGTGTATGGAAGGCTGCATTGTGTTCATTGTTATATACATACATATATATATATTTAGAGCTACATATATGTTTTATATGTTTCGGGGGTCCCCGCACATGGGCGGGAATATTCATGTGCTTATGACTATTGATGAGGATCCCCTGGAAGAGAATGCACCATTCTGCCCACTCCCAAGATAGAGAGGCCCCTCTCTTGGTGCTCAAACCTCACTAGTGTAGAAAGCTGGCTCTGTATATACTATACTAAAGTGAGGTATAGTGTGCACAGAGTCCAGTGGAACCTTCAAGGGTAGTGTGGTTGAGCAGTAAGGCTTTATCACAGGACAGTGTTAAGCATTTGTTGTACACACTCAACTGAACTTCAGACCAATTGCTTTTGTATAAAAATATTCTTTTAGTAATTTTATTCACTAGAATCAAGCAAGCCTGGCACAGGTAAGCAATAAATACTTTACAGTAGTACTGCAGTTTGTAAACAGTTTGAATTGTAATTTGATTTGATTACAGTAGTGTTACTGACAATGCAATGCTTTTTAGAATACAATACATATACTTTGTATGAGATTTTTAGTAGAATATCATGTAAGTTACTTTTCAGATTACTTTCCTTGCACAGTGCAGTATACCTGGATACTGCACTGGGACATTTCCTATTAACAGGTAATTAAAAGCATTTTGATTATTTAAGTTACAGTTTTAAAGGATTTCTTAGATTTTCCAACTCAAACTTTTCATAAAAAAACAGACAATGTTATCCTATAGAGAAAAACAGTGTTATTGGTACAAAGGAACGTATCTTGTTGTGGTAGTTGGTATTCTGCGGTTAGACTCAGGGGGTCCACTAGGGAGTCAAGGATGCACTCTTGTTACACCCTCAGCGGTACTAGGACGGCCGGGTGCATAATCCCAATGTTATCCAATAGGGGACGTCCGGTTGGTGGCTGCTGACGAGCAGGCCACTGGGTTGTGGGAGCAAAGCTCCTGGACTTAAGCTCAGGGCAAACAGGGGTTTAGGCCAGCACAAAAGATGCACCCTAAGCGGCACTGGCGCAGCTGGGTGCAGAGTCCTGTTTTGGTGTCGGAAGCCTTGTAGCTTCCAACGGCAAGTCTCCGGGTTGCAAAAGCACAGCGGGCTCGGGGACGAAGATCTTCTGGATGTGACCACCACTTGGAGAGGTAAGTTGGGATCTTGGGGGTTGGTTAGGCAACGTCGGTTGGGCCACCCAAGGCCGTGAGGCGTCGGGTGCAGGGGTGACTTTTAGGGTTGGATCTTCTTACCAGCTCCTCGTCGCGGTTGGGGGCGGGGGAACTTCCAGTTTGTGATTGCAGGCGTCAGCTGGAGGCAGGTCAGGGGTCGCCAGATCACGGGCCAGGATTGCTGGGGAGACCTCCTCTTGGTGTTGGGCCACTCGAACTCAGGCCGTGGGCGTTGGGTGCAGAGTGCTGCAAACTCTCGGATCCTTGTGGAGCTGGTGTCTGTTTGAACAAATCCGGTGTTCACGGAAAACAGTCTTTGGAATTGAAGGCAGGCAGGTCCTCTGAGTTTGAGGTTGCTGGCTGCAGGACACAAGCGGGATTTCGCTGGAGCAGGTTCAAAGTGGGGACAGGCCGGTAGGGCTGGGGCCAAGTCAGTGGGCGTCATCCTCTTGTTAGCTTCGGCACAACTGTTCGGTCCTTCTTTTCCTCTTGTAGTTTCTAGTCTGAGGAAGCAAGGTTCAGGGATGCCCCTAAATGCTAGATTTAGGGGCGTCACAGGTAGGTAAAAAGGTTGGGACCAATGGGTCCCTTCCCTGGGTGGGTACACCCTCTATTATGCCACCCTCCAGAGGGAGGTTGGCATACGCCTTTCCATGGTTGGCTGGGCCCCCCCCATCTGCAAGACGGCGGGAACAGAGTTGTGCTTCACCTCGCCTCCCCCACCTGAGGGGTGGAGTTGGCAGAGGTGGGCACACCTTTCTTCCTCACTTGTTTTTCCCGCCGGTTCTCCTGCCCAAAGTGGGGGTCAGAACCAGTGGGGACCAGTTGCTGAAAGCAGCAAGTGGCCTGGAGAAGCTCACAAAGGCGGCAAGCCTTTGAAGCTTCCCCTTAGTGGACCCTGCCCACCCTGGGGGAGGGGGCTTCGCACCTCGTCCCAGGATGTGCATTGTTTCAGGCCACTGAGAGCAGCAGACTCTCGACCCAGGGGTCCAGAAACCTTTCTGGTGGTGGCAGCTGAAAGCAGCCACTCAACCTTGACACTAGTGGTAGGTTGTTTCTCGGGGGGGAATCTCCAGGATGCCCTCTGCATGCATTTTTCATTAAATCCCTGTGAGAAAGTGGCTCTGTATATACTGTTCCCAAATAGGTACAGTGTGTACAGAGTCCACAGTCCCCAGAGGTTTGGCAGAGGTTAAAGTTAGATATAACCTTACTCTCTAAAGTGGTAGCTTGGTCGAGCAGTAAGGCAGTATCAGAGGACAGTGTAAAACATTTGTTGTACACACTCAGTCAGCAAATGGTCTCACACACTCAATAACTGAACTCTAGGTCAATGGTTTATATAAAAAATATATGGTTGTTTTATTTTAGAACCAACAATAGAAATCAAAATATATTTTCTCAGAATGAGATGCTTTAGTTAAATACTGGGACAGTTCTTGGAAACATGTGAGTATATTCGATTTAGTTACTGTTGTGATTTTTAAGCAAAATTTTGCTATTTTAAAAGTGGACACTTAGAAACTTTTTCTGATCAAATTACCAATGTTACCATAGGGAAGGAAATTCACTTAGCAGGTAAGTTGGGTTATGGTTACCTTTTCTATGTCAGTGTGGGATCCTGGATCCAGCACTAGTGTACCAGCTGTAAGCAGTTGAGAAACTGCGTTTAAGTTATACAGGCGATTTTTAAGGAGTATTTATAAGTTTGCAAAATCAACACTTAAAAGAAATTTCACAGAAAAGCAGTCAATGGTTTCCAATGGAAGAAAATTCAAGTTACGGGTAAAGTATGTTCTCGTTACTTTTGTAATCCAGTGCTGGGCTCCTAGGCTCAGTACTGGGGCATCTATCTAAAACAGGTAAGTAATTACGTTTTCACAGTTGGTACGATTTTTAAAGAATATTTGAAGTTTGCAAAAATCGACACTTAGAAGAAATTTCACAGAAAAACAGTCAATGGTTTCCTATGGGAGAAAATTGAGTTAGTGGTAAGTACGGTTGTAAGTACTTTTCAGGGTCAGTGGTAGGCACCAAGATCCAGCACTGGGGTCTCTCCTAATAGCAGGTGAGTATTTCCGTTTTCGTTACTCGGTTGATTTTAAGTGAATATTTTAAAGTTTAGAAACTCCACACTTAAAAGAAATTTCAGAAGTAGCCAGTCAATGTTACCCTATAGAAGAAAAGTGAGTTATAGGCTTTTGGGCAAGTACTCAACTGGCAGAGTGAAGGTTCTGGGCATAGACTCGGGAGTCTCCCAGGGTCAGGTAAGTACAGTTGTTACACCCTCAGCGGCACAGGGGCAGCCGGGTGCAGAGTGAGTTAGGCCCAATGTTATCCTATGGGCGGCAGGGGGGCCTTGGTTGGTGGCTGCTGACTAGCAGGCCACGCGGCTGTGGGGGCTGGGCTCCTGGTCACTTGCTCAGGGCAAATGGGGAAGTAGGTAGGAGTAGAAGTTGCACTGACCGGGCCACTCGGGCGGCTGGGTGCAGGGTGCTTTTGAGCCTTCGGGCACTCAATGGATTTTAATGGGAAAGCTCCAGGACGAACAAAGGCTGCAAGCTTGGCCACAAAGATTCTTTAGGTGCCACCACCACTTCGAGAGGTAAGTTGGAGGATAGGTAGGTACCCAGGAGTGGCCTTTTGATGTTGGGAAATCTTACCCTCTGTTGATCGCGGTTGGGGGGGGGGGGGGGGGGGTCCCTGGTTCTGAGGCTGCAGGCGTCATCAGGAGCGTCGAGGTGGATCCTTGGGTGCCGGATTCGGGGTCACAGTCGCCGGGGGGTCATCCTCGGGGTCTTTGTTCACTCCGGCACAGGCCAGGCGTGGCGGGTGCAGAGTGTGCAGGGTTCACGGTTCCGGGCTGATGTCAGGGTTAGAAACTTGCTTTGAGCAGAGCCACCGCTCGTGGGAGTCCCAGGTGCTCAGAGTCACAAGGTAGCCAGGTCCTCCGGGGATTGTGAGGTTGCTGGCCACTAGAGGTGCCGGGATTTAGCAGGAGCAGGTTCGAGGGTCGACAGGCCGGAAGGGCTGGGGCATGTAAAGCAGTTGGTGTCTTCCTCTTCTTAGCAGCTGCGCAGCAGGTCTTCTTTCTTCTTGTTCTTCTTTGCTAGTTTAGAATCTGGAATCTAAGGAAGGAAGGTTCAGGGTGCCCCTAAATACTAGATTTAGGGGCATTACAGGTAGGTAAAAGGCAGGGACCAATGGGTCCCTGCCCTGGGTTGGGTACACCCCCTATCCTGCCACTCTCCTGTGGGAGGGGGGCAGCAGCCTAGTCCTGATTGGGTAGTTTCTCCTATCTTCAAGATGGCGAGAGCCCGGAATGTGCTTCACCTCGCCTCCCCCACCTGAGGGGTGGGGTTGGCAGAGGCTGGCACATCCCCTGTCCTTACTTGGGGTTTCCGGCCAGTCTTCCCGCCAGAGTGGGGGTCAGAACCTGTGGGGGCCAGTTGCTGAGTACAGCAAGTGGCGTGGAGAAGCTCACAAAGGCGGCATGCCTTTGAAGCTTACCCCTGCCCATCCTGGGGGAGGAGACCTAGCACCGAGCCCAGGATGTGCATTGTTGCAGGCACAGGAGAGCGGGGGCTCTCCACCTAGGGGTCCAGCAACATGTCTGCTGTGTGGCAGCCTAGGCAGCCTTTCAGACAAGACGTGGATTGTAGGTTAGGTTTAAGGGGGCACCTCTAAGATGCCCTCTGTAGTGCTTTGTACATTAAATCCCACACTGGCATCAGTGTGGGTTTAATGCGCTGAGAAGTTTGATACCAAACTGCTCAGTCTTTAGTGTTGCCATTATGGTGCTGTGGAGTTCGTGTTTGACGAGCTCTCAGCTCCATATACTCTTAAATGGCAGCACTGCACTTACAGGGCCCAGGAATGGACCTGGGTACTGTAGGGGCACATAGCTCATGCTCCTGTGCCCACACCACTGGCATAGGGCACCCAGCTAGAGGGGTGACTGATGTACACCAGGGCAGTTTAGTTTGTGGACCTGGCACACAGCGATGTGTGCCATTTCGACTCTGTTTCGTCTTGTACCCAGACACTCAGCCTGCAAGGGTAGTGTGTTTGTGTTAGGGTACAGGACCTCTAAGGGTGGCACAATAAGTGCAGCAGCCCTTAGAGGCCGCCCCTGGTCACAAGGCCCTGGGTACCTAGGGTACCATTTCCCAGGGGCTGACATGTTGCCAGGGTTTGCCAATTTGGGTTTTAGGGAAGGAACATAGGCCCTGGGCACCTGATTGGCAGGAGTCCAGGGCACACTCAGTCAAAGTACATTCAGCAATTCAGCAAAGAGTGGGGGCATACCATGCAAGAAAGAGGGCACTTTCTCACAATCCCACCCTGGCATCAGAGTGGGTTTAATGTGCTGAGAAGTTTGATACCAAACTTCTCAGTTTTCAGTGTAGCCGTTATGGTGCGGTGGAGTTTGTAATGACAGACTCCTAGCATCATATACGCTTAAAGGCAGCACTGCACTTACAATGTCTAAGAATGGACTTAGACACTGTAGGGGTACAGGGCTCATGAACCTGTACCCTCACCACTGGTATAGTGCACCCAGCTAGAGGGGTGACTGATCTATGACAGGGCAGTGGGTTGTAGGCATGGCACACAGGGATGTGTACTCTGTCGACTCTTCACTTTGTTATGCACCAAAACACGCAGCCTGCAAAGGCAGTGAGAGAGTGTAAAGGTACAGGGCCTCGAAGGGTGGCACAATAAGTAACGCAGCCCTTAGAGGTCTTCCCTGGTCACAATGCACTGGGTAGCTGTAGTACCACTTACCAGGGACTGACCTGTGGTCAGAGATGCCAACTGGGTTTTGTTTTCAATGCAGTTTTAGGGAAAGAACATAGGCCTACTGATTAGCAGGGGCCCAGGGCACACTCACATTAGCAATTCAGCAAAAGGTGGGGGCAACCATGGAGAAAGAGGGCACTTTCTCACAACTAGCCATCCCTGGGGTGTGACTAGCTCACATCTACACGCCCTTGGGGAAACCAGTTTGGCAACTGGGTTCTTCACTCTGCTTCCCATGCTAGCATCTCTGTCTAAATAACAGGACAGCCCTCCTCCTAGTGTGATACATCTACCCATCAAAGGTGGCTTTCCCTTTGAAGCCTGCCTTTTGGGGCTATCACCCAAGTGGCTTCCTGCCGGAGAGAGTCAACACCACCCTGACCTGCAATTCCTTATTATTCTCCTACCTGACAATTGTTGGCACGTCTGTCCACGAGGGCAGAAAGATGCCTTATGGAACGGGCTTCATGTGTGCCCCAGAAGGCACAGGAGTTTAAAGATAAAGTGACAGCTTTGTTGAAGCTGTACACTACAACAAGTTATGTTAATTTCAACATGAGGCACAAGTTGGGCTTAATTTAATGAGTTATTTGATACCTTGTGGTGCCCACTTTGGTTGCACCATTCACGATTTAGCCTGGCTAATGGGTCAGCGTGTAACACTGTACTTGGAAATTGGGAGACCAAGTCTTTCAACAGTCAAACCAGTAGTTTTGCGGGTCTTCTGCCAGGACAGGTAAAGCACATGTCCTGCTGTGTCATATGTTGCACCCTGCCTTAGAACTCAGTAGGCCTGCCAGAGGTGTGACAGGGGAAGTGGTGGTTTAGTCATTCCTTTTAATGACAAAGTCAGGCTAGCAGTGCAGAACTGCTCTACCAGTCTGCAGTAGCAGACTGGGGTACTTGTTTTACTTGGGGGCCTCAGGGTGGCACAACAAGTGCTGCCAGCCCTGGAGAACCCCTCTAACTTACATGCCCTGAGTACCTTGATACCATATACTAGGGACTAACTGGTAAGTTAGCCACTTCCAACTGGGTATAGCCAATTCGATATACATTTCAGGGTTAAGGCACTGAAGTGTGGTTAGCAGGCCTCAGTGCAGTCTTGGTTGAAAAACCAGCAGCATCAGTCGAAAAACTTGGGGGTGACCATACAAAAAGAGGCATTTCCTCACATTTCGAGTGGGCAGCGAAAAACTCTGGGAAGGAAGGTAGCTTGTCCAGACTGCTACCAGTAAGGTACAAAGTCTTAACTGTGCAAACTGTAGCTTTCCTAAATTCAGTAGGGTTAGTCACATCATAAGGCTGGAAGGGTTAGCCGCTGAACTCAAGAAGGAACTAAGATTTGGTGCATTTTAACGCATCAACCTCGGAATAACATTCCTGAACGTCCGAGTCGGAAGGCAGAAGAAAACAATTTAAGGTGGAGCCAGTGTGCTGGTGCATAGTGGACCAAGGGTGGAGTCACAACAGACTCAAACTTCATTGAACAAAAACAAGCTGCAAAGGTCTGGGCCCAACACTAAACGGTAGGAGTAGGCAGAAGAATGGTAAGAATGTGTTCTGGAAAGAATCTGTGTGATCAAATTTATAAATGAAGTGTACCACATCCAAAACTTTGAAACTCTTGTTGAGAAACATGGCGATAAGAAAAGCCAGCAGAAGAGAAACCCCCAAAATGGATTGGTATGGATACCATTTTTAAGCACATAAATACGCGTCTGATCATTCATTTATGGTGTAGAAATGCCTAAACAATGTAGTAAAATGTTATGGGACGCACACAAGTGACAAGCACATAGGAAAAGCTCAGGCAGCAAAAGGAAAGCAACCATTTTGTACCTGCTGGATACCAAGGCACAGGTATAGGATGCTGTCTGGATCATACTTCTCTCCATTAGGCCTCCGCACTTCTTGTATGAAATGGAATAAACCATAACTCAGCTCACCAAACGTACAAGAGAGAATGTCTTCTTTCAGCTTCATAGGGCGTACTGTGAACAAAACACCAGATGTATTTAGCATACAAGAAATACTTCTGCATTAATAAAAGCAGGACTAGGCACCATCTCCGAAATATCAATCCACATCGGTACGAAAAATAAAACACAAGTTGGTACCCTGAGAAAATGTTACGTACATGCATAACAAGTTACTTCTCCTTATAAATGCTCAATCTGATGGATAGTCTAATTGCAAATTTCTGGTCTAGATTACTCCCCAGGCATCGGGCTGGATCTGGAGAATTTTCCATCAATGCACATGACAGTAGGTGTCTTTGTGCGAGTCTGCACTGACTCCATATCGCCCAGGAAGTGATGTAGTGGAGCCACATATTTGTACCACCTCTGCTAACTGACGTCAGTATCTTGTTTTTTTTTATGTGTAGCGTAAATTTATTGTTGGTGACCATGGGTTGATCTTCAAATTTTGAACTTTTTTGAAGGCACTCCAAAGAATGTGGAGGGAGGTCAGTGAGGCATATGAGAATGAGTATCCACCAGAAAGAGTGTTACCTAAGGTAAGTAACTTGTGCTTCTGATGGATACATTAACTGCAGATTCCTCACCTTAGACTACATACCAACGCAGTCCATCCCTCCCGCCAAAATAGGTAGAGGGTCAGTGGAGTAGACTCAAATCAAAAAACCCTGCGAAATCAAAAGGGCAACTTGTGCTTCCCTACTACAAAGCAGTAGAGCTTTCTGAACATATTGACAGATGCCCCCTTCGCAGAGTGGCGGATATCAAAGACAGGCAACCTCTGTGTAAACACAGTTGTAACAGCCTTGGCGGAAATGTGTTCTCAGCCCCACAGAAGGTTGTTTCTTGGCCAGTGCATAGCAGATCTTGATGCAGAGGACTACCCATCTCAACAGGGTCATTTTCTGCACAGCCTTCCCTTTCCTGGCTGGGAAGGGCTGTTGCATTGAAAGTTCCTGCAGTTCGCTCATGTGACAAGCTGATGTAATTGCAGAGGACGACAGTGATTAGTCCAGAGCTGCAGCGAGCAACTATAGGCTTGGAGGGTATCACATAAGAAGCATCAAGACTACGTCAAGGTCCCACTGAGGCATCATGTAAGGAAACAGGCTATAAGTTGTTAGGCCTGCACATGTAATAGACCCACGAAAAATAGTCCCACAATTACGCCCCTTACTAGGAACCAAAACCCCATTGTTGCGCTGGACTCTCTAAGGGTAGCAGAGTAGTCAAAGGCCTACTCAGGCAAGATGGTGTGGGATAGTAATCACCATTCACTGGCACAAAATAAATCTCAATAAATGATTGTCCAGTCTGTGCTTTTCTCTAGAAAATTAAAAGCCTACTCTCTACTTATTACTACACAGAAATTTACAAATGTACATGAGGCTGTTGGAAATCCTTCAATGGCAGTACATCTGACCCCTAAAAGGTCATGATCCCCAAAAGACACAGTACTGTACCCCTCTAATACATTATGTAGCACATAGCCATGTAGAATGGTGTCCCTTTAAATCGACCAGGCCCAATGGCTTTATCAACATACCCAGACTTAAAGTCCCAAATCACATGCTGTAATGCATCACGGAATCACTAACTTTAGTAAGCATAATTCCTCTGCAATCATTATGATTAATAAAACAGGGCAAGTTTTCACGAAAATTCATTTGTCAGCAATAACAGCACTTTTAAATAAAGCATTATACAAATCCCAACCAAGGCCACAAACAGCAGCCGTAGAACCAACCAAGAGGAGAGTCTGCACTCCCAGGCCATACCATACCTTTTGAAGCCTCCCGAAGTCCTCTTTAGTCCAGTCACTACTGGTAACCAGGCACTACTGAGCCAGTGGTCCCTTCTTTTGGTGATACCTTTCCTTATGGTGGACCAAATTGCAACTTTTGGGCTTCAGTGTTGGTCTACAAGGCTGCGCTGCGATGATCTGGGCAACCAACTCTCACAGTAAGACTTCCTCAGCATTTGTGGCCATGTATTGAACAGACAGTCCGCCATCTGACTCTTGGGAGTGTCTGTTTCTAGCTGGGCTCAGGTGTGGGCTCTCTACAAGCAAGACACCACAGGCAAAGTCCTATTTTCACGAGCCCTAGGAGCAGCAAGTGCAGTCCAACTTTGGTGCAGTCTCTTCTTTGCCAGATCCAAGCTCAGTAAGGTAGTCCTCCTTCACTCCTCTTCTCCGGTCCAACTTCGAAGTAACGGTTTAAGGATAGTAGGGCCATCTTAGTTCTGGGTGTCAGAGGAGCCCCTTTTATGCCCAGAAAGTGCTACTGTTGGAGGTTATAGTAATTGGACAATGGGCTACTTGGTTTCCTCCTACCTGATGACAACTTCACGTGAAGTGTGGCATCTAGCTATCCCAGAGTGCTCTATTCTGCCCATTTCCAAGATGGCTGAACCACTCTCTCGTTGTGTGTTTGGAGCTTGGCAGCCCATCTTAGAGGTAGGGCTCCACATCCAAGGGAAAACCGGTTTGGTAACTGTAGTCCCTCTGTCTCTGCTGCCAGCCGGTCTACCTACACAACAGAGCAGCTCATTCCACGTGTGCTTGCCAGTAGCCCTACAAATGAGTCTTCCTCTTACAGTGAAAACAAAAATGTAGGAGTTTTACTACGTAAAACATAGGTTCTACTTTGTAATATATTGCACCCTGCCTTAGGACTCAAGGGCCTGCACTATGGCTGTCATACATATTACAAAGTGAGGTTTGAGTTTAGTTAGCAGTTAAACTGCTCTACCAGTCTGCAGTGGCAGTCTAAGAGACACGTCTTACTTTGTCATACTCGTGGTGGCACAACTAGCACTGCAGTCCACGAGTGTCACTTTAACTTACAGGCCCTAGGCACCCCTGGTACCATATACTAAGGACTTACAACTAAAGTTGAGCTACGCCAAATTGGCATAAACCAATCAGCCATTAACTTTTACAAAGGTCAGAGCACTTGCACTGAGTGATGGTTAGCAGGGCTCAGGGCATTTCATAGCCATTACACCACTGTCTAGTAGTGAAAATGGGCACAAATGTGGGGTGTAACGTTTCGAAAAGCTAGGTTAGCAGGCTTTACCCATGTAGGATGTGATTTAGGTGTACCAGGTAGGGGTTTCTTTGCTATTTGGCATTAAACAATAATGCATGAAACAATCAATCTCGAAATAAATTGTTTAGAAGGCAAGCCTGTAAGTGTTGGACCATAGTTTTTTAAAAGACTGTCTTATTTCCTTGGTTTTGTCTAAATAAAATTTCAGGACGCAACGTCCAGACAATGCAAGGAAGTTTTTGTAGGTAAGGAAATAGTTGCTGGTAAGGAAATAGTTTGGCTAATGTGGGAATCCGAAACAACCTGAGGGAGAAAACCGGGGTGTGTTCCGATTACCACTTGTTTACTATGGAACACTGTGAATGGTTCAGTGGTGTATAGAGGCTGAATCTCACTAACTACACTCTGAGGTAATAGCAACTAAGAAGGCTGGTTTCCATGTGAGCTATTGTGGGGTAGCTTTGGGTATGGGTTCAAAGGTGGTACCATTAATTTAGAGGACAGTGTTAAGTTCTTAAGGAAGAGAAATGGAGTTAACTGTTGGAAGTTGGAAAAACCTTTTTAATACCTTCTAGAAAATATTTACTCACATGTATTTTAAAAAAGGAGGTTTCTGATGGAAATTTCCTACAGGCAGTTATATTCGCAAGGTTAACCTTAATAGAAGAAAACTGTAAGCTGGATCTTGCTAAATGAAGATATGATACAAGTACATCATCTTGACAGGAGGAAGGATTGTGGTTGTTCTGGATGCCTCAAATGCATTATCTCTTCCACTTGAAGGCGTATGATTTTCTTGTGGAAGGATGCATGGCTTCTCTTAGAATGTGCATGCATTCTTACGGAAGACCTAGATGGCAATATTGTAGGAATTCAGGAGCCAAGCAGGCAAGCTTAGTGATGGATGGTTGGGGTGCAGAATCTGTCCTCTCAACTTGTACAGAGGATCCTTTCTGCACAGCAATCTCTTGAGTGGTTGCTCTAACAGATAAAGAAGATCCGTGAAACACCACTGATGAGGCTATTCCTGTGCTATCATCATTCTGGTTTTGTAGAATTTGATAAGCACTGTGGGTATAAGAGGAATTGGGAGGGAAATGCGTACATAAATTTCCAAGACCAGACTATCAAAACGGCATTCCCTTTTGCCCCTGGTAGGGAGAACCTGGATGCCTAGTCTTGCTATTTTTTGTTGTTTACGCCTGCAAGCAAATATATTTGCAGCTAGCCCCGTTCTGAACACCTGGGAGATGAATAGCTTTTATTGTTAAGTTCCTGGTTATTAATCATTTCCATATGGCTCGAGTTTCTAGAGATCGGGGTTGAGAATGAGTTCCTCCTTGCTTGTTCAGATAATGCATTGTTGTTGTATTGTTGGTCTGAACAAGCAGGGAGTTAGTTGTTATTGACGGAAGAAAGGACTTGAGGGCCAGAAACACTGCTCTTAATTCTAGAAGATTGAAATGATGAGTCTTCGCTTTGTTCGACCATACTCTGGGCTTGTACGTGTCCTATATGACCTCTCAAACCCTGGACAGAGGAGTCTGTGATCAAAGTTTGAATTGGCAGATCAGGATGGAATGGTATTCCTACTAATAAGTTCTTCGGATGATTACACCATGGAATCGATTGGATTGCATGCTGTGAGAGGGTCCATTTCTTTTCCCACTTATTCACGAACTGATGTCACTGTTCTTCTAGGCATTATGGCAAGAGCCTTATGTGAAACCTTGCATGTGGAACTAGAAAGATGAAAGAAGCCACTGGCTCCAGAAGAGATGAGATCTGCCTCGCCGCTGAATGACTAGTATGTAAAAGACTGCCACCGCAAACTGATTGATAAGAAACCCTCCTCCAAAGGATGCACTTTTGCGTAATGGGTATCTAGGATTACTCCAAGGTATTGTATCTTTTGAGTTGGATGGGTAATGGACTTTGAGGTTTACCTGGTGACCCAGGTTAGTTAGTGTTTTGAGGCAAGACTAGAAATGTTTCTGTCTCCATTGCTGATCTACCTTTTATTAGCTAGTTGTCCAGGTAAGGATAATGAAGATTTTCTGTTTCCTTCGATACGCTGCTACAATTGCCATGCATTTTGCGAATGTTTGAGGGGCTGGCTTTAGATCAAAATGTAGGACTTTGTATTGATAATGATTTGTACCTGCTTTGAATGAATACATTCTTAATGTTTTGCTATTATTGGAACATGAAAGTAGGTGCCTTCAAGGCCTTTTGAACACACCCAGTCTTCTTGGTGAAGTTGAGGATGGATCTGGTGTAATACCAACATTCTGAATTTCTCCTTTTCTATTTTAGTACTCGACGATCAAGTATGGGTCTGAATTTACTAGTACTGTCTTCGGCACCCAAAACATTTTGTGAATAAATTGCCAATCCTTTCTGGTAATGAAGAACCTCCTCCACTGCATACTTGAGCAATAGATCGTTGATTTCCATTTGAAGTAAGTATTTCTGAAATAGCAATGTTTTGGATAGTGGAACTTAAGAGGAAACCTGAAGTGAAGAGTATCAATTCTTAACAATATTCAAGACCCATTTGTCTGTTATTGAGTGCCATTCTTCCAGATGGTTAGTAATAATTCCCCTCACCGGAGTGAGAAACAGAAAAGGAGGTAGTAAATGCTCATTGCTTTGCAGAAGGTTTTCCAGTGGATGCACACTGCTGCTGTGTTCCCCTACCTCTTGATGGCTATCGAGGGTGATAGGGCTGTTTTGGCTGTTGTTGGCGAGGCCAATAAGTTGTTTGAACCCTCTTAGGAAAACATCTCCTACTGTAGAGTCTGTAACCTCATATGGTCCTCTCTCTGCTTTTCTAAGCTTTCAAGCTGTCCATCTCAGTTTTCATTTGGGACATCTTGTCCTCTGCATATGACAAATTGTGTTCCCTTAATACAGCATATTTAAAATATGATGCTGCGCTTCTGGTTTGAGAAAGGCGAGTCAGCGAAGATGATCTACATGCACAGATCCCATGACATTATTAATCCCGGCCCCTGATAAACCTGTAAAATAAGTTTTGTCCGTAGATTTTTATTCTTGATCTATGTTTTTGGATCATTAGAGAAGTAATTTAACTTGTTTAAACATTGCTGATCTGGGCCGAATTTCCAGTCCAGGGAGGGCCATTGCTTGGCAGTTCGAGCTGGACTGTTTCCATTGGGCACAGGGTCAAAACTGATTTGCATAAGGCTGGGTTCAAACTGGAATGGCATGGGGAAAACAAAGAATTTAGGCCCAGATCTGTGTACTGGGGTGAATGTATGACATTGATCATCATTCTGTCCATCAAGTGTTCTTTTTGCATTTGTTACCCCGAGTGGGACGGGTATGCCCAGACGTGGGTGTGAGAAAGTGCCAACTTTCTTGCATGGTATGCCCCCACGTTTTGCTGAATTGCTGAATGTACTTTGAGTGCGCCCTGGACGCCGGCCAATCAGGTCCCCAGTTCCTATGTTCCTTCCCTAAAACCCCAAATTTGCAAACCCTGGCCACATGTCAGACCCTGGTAAATGGTGACCTAGGTACCCAGGGCCTTGTGACCAGGGAAGGCCTCTAAGGGCTGCAGCACTTATTGTGCCACCCTTAGAGGCCCTGTACCCTAACACAAACACACTGCCCTTGCAGGCTGAGTGTCTGGGTACAAGACAAAACAAAGAGTCGACATGGCACACATCCCTGTGTGCCATGCCCACAACCTACACTGCCCTGGCATACATCAGCCACCCCTCTAGCTGGGTGCCCTATGCCAGTGGTGTTGGCACAGGAGCATGAGCCCTGTGCCCCTACAGTACCCAGGTCCATTTCTGGGCACTGTAAGTGCACTGCTGCCATTTAAGAGTATATGGAGCTGAGAGCTAGTCAAACACGAACTCCACAGCACCATAAGGGCAACACTGAAGACTGAAGTTTGGTATCAAACTTCTCAGCACATTAAACCCGCACTGATGCCAGTGCGGGATTTAATGTACAAAGCACTACAGAGTGCATTTCAGAGATGCCCCCTGAAATCTAACCTACAATCCACGTCTTGTCTGAGAGGCTGCATAGGCATTTTGGTTAATCAGGTGATTTTTAAGGAATATTCTCAGTTTTCAACAATCGACACTTAGAAACTTTTTGGGAGAAAAAGTGTCAATGTTATTCAAAGAGGAAAAAGAGGTTATCGATTTCCAGGTAGGTAATCGTTCTTTGGAGTTAGGGTCCTGGGGTTAGACTCAGGAGTCTCCCGGTGTCAGTGATGCACTGTTGTTGCACCCTCAGCGGCACTCGGGCGGCTGGGAGCTGGGTGTTGAGGTCCAATGTTATCCTATGGAGGATAGGGGGACTCCGGTTGGTGGCTGCTGGTAAGCAGGCCACGGGGGTATGGGAGCAAAGCTCCTAGGGTTAAGTTCAGGAACAAGTTAGCACAAAAGGGGCACCCTCAGAGGCACTAGGGCGGCCGGGTGCAGGGTGTTGTTTTGAGGTCGGTGCCCTGTTGATTTCAATGGAGATTCTCCGGGACAAAGAAACACTGCAGGCTCAGGGATGAGGATCTTCCAGGAGCGACCACCACTTCGAGTGGTAAGTAGGGATGTAGAGGGTTGGTTAGGCACCGCTGGGTTGGGCACACAAGGCCGTGGGGCATCGGGTGCAGTGGTGCCTTGGGACGTTGGATTTTCTTACCCGCTTTGGTCGCGGTAGGTCCTCTGGATTGAGGCTGCAAGCGTCGTCTGGAGGCTTGAGGCAGGTCAGGGGTCGCCTGATCTCGGGTCAGGATCGCCTGGGGGGACCTCCCTGTGGTATTTTTCCACTCGATCTCGGGCTGGGTTCGGTGGGTGCAGAGTGGGCTGAATTCACGGTTCCTGGCTGGCACCAGAAGCTGCAGTTCAAACACGTCCGGTGTTTACGGGAGAAACAGCTTGGAAAGTGAAGGCAGACAGGTCCTCCGGGTTTCTGAAAGGTTGCCGTTCGCTGGACACACCGGGGTTTTGCAGGAGCAAGTTCGAGGGGAGACAGGCCTGTAGGGCTGGGGCCAAGTCAGTGGGCGTCGTACTCTTGTTAGCTCTGCACGGCTTCTCGTCCTTCTCTTTTTCTTGTGGTTGCTGGATCTGAAGAAGGAAGGTTCAGGGGGCCCCTAAATACCACATTTAGGGGCGTTACAGGTAGGTAAAGGGCAGGGACCAATGGGTCCCTTCCCTGGGGTGGGCACACCCCTTATTCTGCCGCTCTCCAGTGGGAGGGGTTCAGGAGCCTGTCCTTGGTTGGTTGGGTACCCCCATTCTCAATATGGCGAGGACTAGAGGATGTGCTTCATCTCGCCTCCCCCATCCTAGGAGTGGAGTTGGCAGAGGTGGGCATACCTCTCTTCCTCACTTGTTTTTGCCACCGGTTCTCCCGCATAAAGTGGGGGGTAGAACCAGTGGGGCTAGTTGCTGAGAGCAGCAAGTGGTCTGGATAGGCTGACAAAGGCGGTATGCCTTCGAAGCTTCTCCTTCGTGATCCCTGCCCATCCTGGGGGAGGAGGCTTGGCACCTAGTGCCAGGACTTGCATTGTTTCAAGCCCCCGTGAGCGGCAAGCTCTCGACCCAGGGGTCCAGAAATATGTCTGGCGGTGGCAGCCACTCAGTCAGGTCACTGGAGGTTGGTCGAGTTTCAGGAGGCATCTCTAAGATGCCCTCTGTGGTGCATTTTACATTAAATCCCACACTGGCATCAGTGTGGGTTTAATGTGCTGAGAAGTTTGATACCCAACTTCCCAGTCTTCAGTGTTGCCATTATGGTGCTGTGGAGTTCGTAATGACAAACTCCCAACCCCATATACTCTTAATGGCAGCACTGCACTTACAGTGCCCAGGAATGGACCTGGGTACTGTAGGGGCACAGGGCTGTACCCTCACCACTGGCATAGGGCACCCAGCTAGAGGGGTGACTGATGTATGCCAGGGCAGTGGTTTGTGGGCATGGCACACAGAGATGTTGATGGACTCCTGGGTAGAGAGCCATCCGCTCTCCTGGGCCTGCAACAATGCACATCCTGGGCGAGGTGCTAGGTCTCCTCCCCCAGGATGGGCAGGGGAAGCTTCAAAAGCATGCCGCCTTTGTGAGCTTCTCCAGGCCACTTGCTGTACTCAGCAACTGGCCCCCATCGGTTCTGACCCCCACTCTGGCGGGAAGACTGGCCGGAAACCCCAAGTAAGGACAGGGGATGTGCCAGCCTCTGCCAACCCCACCCCTCAGGTGGGGGAGGTGAGGTGAAGCACATCTTCGAGCTCTCGCCATCTTGAAGATGGGAAGCCCTGCCCAACCAGGACTAGGCTACTGCCCCCCTCCCACAAGAGAGTGGCAGGATAGGGATGTACCCACCCATTGGTCCCTGCCCTTTACCTACCTGTAACGCCCCTAAATCTAGTATTTAGGGGCACCCTGAACCTTCCTTGCTCAGATTCCAGATTCCGAAAAAGCAAAGAAGAGCAAGAAGAAAGGAGACCCGCCGTGCACCTGCTATGAAGAGGAAGACGCCAACTGCTTTGGCCCCAGCCCTACCGGCCTGTCGACCCTCGAACCTGCTAAATCCCGGCACCTCTTGTGGCCAACAACCTCAGAAACCCCGGAGGACCTGGCTTCCTTGTGACTCTGAGCATCTGGGACTCCCACGAGCCGTGGCTCTGCTCAAAGCAAATTACTAACCCCTGGCATCAGCCAGGAACCGCGAACCCTGGACACTCCGCACCCGCCAAGTCTGGCCTGTGCCGGAGTGAACAAAGACCCCGAGGACGTCCCTCTGGCGACTGTGACCCCGAATCAGGCACCCCAGGACTCCCCTCGACGCTCCTGACGAAGCCTGCAGCCTCAGAACCAGGTACCCCCCTTAACCGCGATCAACAGAGGGTAAGATTTCCCGACATCAAAAGGCACCCCTGCACCCGGCGCCCTGCGGCCCCCTGTGCCCAACTCCTGGGTACCTACCTATCCTCCAACTACCCAACTTACCTCTCGAAGTGGTGGTGGCACCTGAAGAATCTCTGTCCCCGAGCTTGCAGCCTTTGTTTAACCTGGAGCTTTCCCATTGAAATCCATTGAGTGCCCTAAGGAAAAAAAGCACCCTGCACCCAGACGCCCGAGTGGCCCTGGCAGTTTAACTTCTACTCCTACATACTTCCCCATTTGCCCTGAGCAAGTGACTAGGAGCCCAGCTCCACAGCTGCGTGGCCTGCTAGTCAGCAGCCACCAACCAAGGCCCCCCTGCATCCCATAGGATAACATTGGGCCAAACTCACTCTGCACCCGGATGCCCCTGTGCCGCTGAGGGTGTAACAACTGTACTAACCTGACCCTGGGAGACTCCGGAGTCTGTGCCCAGAACCTTAACTCTGCCAGTCGAGTACTTACCCAAAAGCTGATAACCCAATTTTCTTCCATAGGGTAACATTGACTGGTTTCTTCTGAAATTTCTTCTAAGTGTGGAGTTTCTAAAACTTAAAATATTCACCTAAAATCAACGAAGTAACGAAAACGGAAATACTCACCTGCTATCAGGAGAGATCCCAGTGCTGGATCTTGGTGCCCAGCACTGACCCTGAAAAGTACTCACAATCGTACTTACCATTAACCCAATTTTCTTCCATAGGAAATCATTGACTGTTTTTCTGTGAAATTTCTTCTAAGTGTCGATTTTTGCAAACTTCAAATATTCTTTAAAAATCATACCAACTGTGAAAACGTAATTACTTCCCTGTTTTAGATAGAGGTCCCAGTACTGAGCCTAGGAGCCCAGCACTGGATTACAAAAGTAATGAGAACATACTATACCCGTAACTTGAATTTTCTCCCATAGGGAATCATAGACTGTTTTCTATGAAATTTCTTCTAAGCGTCAACTTTTAAAATAGCAAAATATTGCCTGAAAATCACAACAGTAACTAAGATGACTACTTGTTTGCAAGAACTGTCCCAGGACTGAATCTAGGATCCAGTCGTGGAGTTAGAAGAGTAATCCTGAAAGTAATCTATTGCAAACAACTTAAAACTTCCATTGAGCTCAATGTACTATTGTGTTTGAAATTGTGTTGCCTATTGCAACAACCTGTCACTATTACCTACTAAAGTCAACTGCATATTACAAAATTATTTAACTAAAGCATCTCATTCTGAGAACGTATATTTTAATACCTATTGTTAGTTCTAAAATAAAAGAACCATATATTTTTTATATAAACCATTGGCTTAGAGTTCAGTTCTTGAGTGTGTGAGACCATTTGCTGACTGAGTGTGTACAACGAATGCTTTACACTGTCCTCTGATACTGCCTTACTGCTCGACCAAGCTACCACTTTAGAGAGCAAGGTTATATCTAACTTTAACCTCTGCCAAACCTCTGGGGACTGTGGACTCAGTACGCACTGTACCTATTTGGGAACAGTATATACAGAGCCACTTTCACACAAAGCACATCAATTCAGTAAAAAGTGGGGGCATACCATGCACGAAAGAGGGCACTTTCTCACACTGTTCCCATTGGGCGCAGGGTCAAAACTGATTTGCATATGGCTGGGTTCAAACTGGGATGGCATGGGGAGCAAAAAAACTATGGATTTAGGCACAGATATCTGTACTGGGGTGAATGTATGACATTATTCTGCATTTTGTCCATCCATTGTTCTTTTTGCATTTTTCTGGACAAGATTTTTAAAAATGGCGGTTGCAGTGATGATACAATATTTCAGGAACCAAGAAACCTACATAATTTATTTTGGTGTCAAAACAAAGGTTTGGGGGGTCAAGTAGGCTTATAGGAACAGAAATAACTCCTCAGAGCAACCCTTCTGCCATTTTCCAAAATGGTGGCTATAATAGAGGAAGAAGAGACATATATAGAAAAGAAACAATGTTTTTTAATCCTTTTATGTATACACCAAACAATGTTAATGATCAGAGTATGAAAAAAAATTAGATCACTCCTGTTTTAGAAATTTTCATAGTTCACTTTGTTTAGGCAATCGCTTGTGGTACATGTGCACAATGTTGAACATTGAGAAGAGCATGTTGACAGGGACATCTTTATTGTAGCACAGGTTTTGCAAATACATGTATGTGTAAGTTCTGTAGATAGGCTTTAGACTTTTCGTAGGTTTAGCACCCCATCAATATCTTCCCAACCAAATTCAAACAGATCTTTCTCTACATATGCATGATCCAAAACCTTTACACACCTTCTGGTCAAGTAGAACGCTTTTTTAATGTGTCCACACACGGAATAGGACATCGGTGGAAGGTCACTTAGTGGGACTGATCTCTTGAACTCACTGTACTGAAGATTGTCAAATGTGTGAGTAAGAACTAGTTTTCCACACATGCACAAGGTATTTTTCTAAGTCTTTAAAGTGACATTAGTATTCTGTCACAGCAAATCTTTTCAGAAACTTCACAGGTTCAGCAGTTAAAGCTCCAAACTTTGTTCCAATTTTGCTCAGTTTCATTACCTGTAAGAATATGTGCCTTGACGCACTGGGCATCTCTGGGTCAAGTTTCTTGTACAGAATATGAAGCTGGATTAAGTGTCTTTTCTCGCCTGTTCCATAACGTGTCCATAACTCTGACAATTCTTGATTTATGAACATTGCACAAATCCAAGTAGCACAGAGATAACTTCTGGCATTTGACAGTACAATGGAATCATTTCTAACAGGCCACTCAACAAGACTCCATCAAGGTCATTCATGATACCCTGGAGGTAGCCCCCTGGGATTTCCAGACATCTAAACAAATTGTCGTAGATTGTGCCACTCTCGCTCTGGAAAAGATTTTTTTTTAATACGAGGGGACTCTTTTTCTTCAGTCCACCGGTACTTCAATGGGGAGTACCTTTGCCCCTGGTGTGGCAGGCCTTTATGTTTATGACTTTGAGCAAAAATACATTCTGGCGTCTAACAACCCTTTTTCGTCCTATATATCTTTCTGGAAAAGATATATAGACGACATTTTTGTGATCTGGCAAGGACCCGAAAGCCAACTTCGGAGTTTTTTTTGACTGGATCAACACCTGTGATCCTAGTCTCAAGTTCACCAACTCCTATGTTCAAAATGAAATGATTTTTCTGGACCTGGTCATTACAAAATCGGAAGGGAAACTATTGACAAAAACTCACTACAAACCTACGGCTAAAAACAATCTCTTAGCCTTTTCTAGTTTCCACCCGCGACCTCTGAGAGAAAATCTCCCATTTGGGCAATACCTACGTATCAGGCGTAACTGTAGTCGTATGGAAGACTACCGCTCTCAATCAGCTAACCTATCGGATAAATTGAAACAACGAGGTTACCCTGACAAAATCCTCAAACGTAGCTGTAAGAGGGCAAAGAATCAACATAGACAAGCCCTCCTTGAGGAATCGCAAAGACCAGTGGAGGAAGTCCCACTAACGTGTGTGACCACATATAGCACTGCATCAAATGCAGTGACGAAATCAATCCGCAAACACTGGGGTATCCTTGTAAGCAATAACTTGAAATGGGAGACACCCCTTTTTTCTTTTAAAAAAGCAAGAAGCATCAAGGATGTCCTAGTACACACAAGACCTAGGACAGTATTGAATGACAACACACCATCTGTACTTCAGTCTTGGGGTCTCCCAAAAGTGACAGGTCATTTTCCCTGTGGTTCGTGCAGTGTGTGTCCCCTGACTAAAGCCACCAAAACCCTGACCCTTGAACAAGGCAAAGTTTGGACTCAACGTGCACATACAAATTGCAAATCGGCCAATGTTATATACCTGATAACGTGTCCTTGTGGCACCAGATATGTTGGGATGACCACACGCAAAATAAAGCAACGCATTGGGGAACACAGAAGCAACATACGGTGTGGGAAAAACATCACCAAACTAACTGAACATTATGAACAAATGAAGCACAACACCAATGAGCTTTACTTGACAGTAATTGAACAAATAAAACCAGGAAACAGGTCTGCAAACATCCTTTTTGAAAAAGAGCAGAGATGGATTTACCGCCTTTCCACTCATATATTGGGATTTAACGATAATATCCCTAGGGGTTCGGTTCTCAGACGTTAGGTTACATTCCTCTACCCCCTTTCGTGGAGTTAACTATGTGTAACCATTCTCCCATACCTTCAGCCTTTCTGGATGCTATGCGTCTTTCTTTCCCTGACATACACATTTTCTGTCTTATAACTAATACCCACTGGGTCTATCTGAATCAGCTCGATATGCCCTTTACCTTGGTAAGATTGCTTAGAATTTTGTGAGCCACCGCCACACTCTGGCTATCACATCTTTTCTAATATATATTCTTGTTAGGATTTGACCCTGAACGAGTTTGACATTAACAATCGCTCACTTCCTAACATTGCGTAGGGACTGTTGAGCGTTGGCATTACCCTCTACACCCTAGATGTCCCCTCTAAATGATTTAATGCAGGGACTGGGCAGCACCAACCTGCCTTCTATTTCTACTTTTGGTTTGGCAATGCACCCTTGTTTCTTTACCGATGTGACCGCTTACTTGGGTATGAAGAACAAGTTACTTACCTTCGGTAACAATGTATCTGTAAGAAACATTAGTTAGTTAGATTCCTCACCTTAGAATATCCCCAGGCGTCAGACTGGATCCGGAAGATTTTTCGCCAGCAATACCCCTTGCGCGTCGCTAGGCGTCGTCTGCGGCTCCGCGTCCGTCGTCGGCGTCGTGCGCCGGAATGACGTCGGAGTACTTAGACGCCGCCCTCGCGCGCTGACGACAGTTCTTGTACATAGCCTTCCGCGCCAGGAACGCAGAGCCATGCAAAGACCGACACTGGTGCCAAAAATAAAATCTAGGGGCCTGAAAAGGATAACCTTAACCCTAGATGTCAGTTCGCAGAACGGGGAGGATGGGTGGGTCGGTGAGGAATCTAACTAACTAATGTTTCTTACAGATACATCGTTACCGAAGGTAAGTAACTTGTTCATCTGAAAGAAACACGTTAGTTAGATTCCTCACCTTAGAATAGATAACCAAGCAATACCATCCCCGGTGGTGGGTCTGCGAACCAAGATCACACCAGAAAGTCCTGGAGGACAGAACGGCCAAAGAAGCCATCCCTCCGGACTTGGCTGTCAAGGCAGTAATGCCTGGCAAACGTGTGTAGCGAAGCCCACGTTGCCGCCTGACAAATGTCCTGCAAAGGGACACCCCGTCCCAAAGCAGTAGTAGCCGCTGTGGCCAGAGTAGAATGGGCGCGCAGCCCAACAGGAGGGTCCTTTTTTGCCAAGGAGTAACACATTTTGATGCACAAAACGACCCACCGAGAGATGGTCCGTTTGTGCACAGCTTTCCCCTTCTTAGCACCCACGTATCCAACGAAAAGTTGGTCGTCCACCCGGAACTGCTTTGTGCGGTCCAAATAAAAGGAGAGCGCACGTTTTGGGTCCAGACGGTGGAGCCTCTCTTCCTCTTTGGAAGGATGCGGAGGCGGAAAGAAGGTGGGCAAGGTGACAGACTGCCCAAGATGAAATGGAGTCACCACTTTCGGAAGAAAGGAGGGACGAGGCCGAAGGACAACCTTGTCCGGATGAACAGACAGAAAAGGAGGCTTTGAAGATAAAGCCTGGAGCTCACTCACCCGTCTAGCAGAGGTGATGGCTACCAGAAAAGCAGTCTTAAGCGTCAGCAGACGAAGAGGACAATTATGAAGAGGCTCAAAGGGAGCACACATTAGAAAAGTGAGAACAAGATTCAAGTCCCACTGAGGCATTACAAAAGGGACAGGAGGGAACGTGTGAGTAATGCCCTTTAGAAAGCGTGTAACCACAGGGGACTTGAAAAGAGAAGGCTGATCAGGAAGCCGCAAGAAGGCCGAGATGGCAGCAAGATAACCTTTCAGGGTGCCCAGGGCAGAGCCCTGCCGGGCCAAAGAAAGAAGAAAGAGGAGAACATCAGAAAGAGGGGCGGAAAGGGGATCCACAGCCTTTGCTGTGCACCATGCCACAAATTTGTTCCACCGGCAGGCGTATACCGACTTTGTGGAGGGACGCCTGGCTGCCAGAATGATATCACAGACTTCAGGAGGCAAGTCAAATGGCATCAACTGTCGCCGCTCAATCTCCACGCATGGAGGTGGAGGCTGGACAGGTTCGGGTGGAGGACCGTCCCCTGCTGCTGCGACAGAAGATCCTCTCGAAGGGGCAGACTTATCGGAGGATCGCTCAACATACTGAGTAGCTCGGGATACCAGTACCTTCGTGCCCAATCCGGAGCCACCAAGATGATTTGGGCCCGGTCGTGCCTGATCTTCTTCAGCACTCTGGGCAGAAGTGGTATAGGCGGAAAGGCGTACAACAGACCGCAACTCCACTCGTGGCGAAAAGCGTCGCCGAGCGAGTGCCGCCTTGGAAATTTCAACGCGCAGAACTGCTGACATTGCACGTTCTCTTCGGTGGCGAATAGATCTAACCAAGGCTCTCCCCACTGCTGAAAGAGACCTTGCGCCACTTCGGAGTTCAGACGCCATTCGTGATCCATCATGCACCGGCGGCTGAGTTAGTCTGCTCTGGCGTTCAGAGAGCCTGCCAGATGTTGAACAACCAGGGTGACGCCCTGGTGTTCCAGCCACGTCCAGAGGCGCAGGGCCTCCTGACAAAGGGTCCATGACCCCACCCCGCCCTGTTTGTTGCAATACCACATGGCGGTGGTTTTGTCCGTGAACACCTGCACGACACTTCCCCTGACAGAGGGAAGGAAGGCTTTCAGTGCAAGTCGGATCGCTCTCAACTCCAACAGGTTGATGTGGAGACGAGACTCCGCCGGAGACCAGAGGCCTCTGATCTCCGCCTCTCCTATATGGCCACCCCATCCCAGGAGGGACGCATCCGTCACTACGACATGCTCCGGTTGGGGAAGGGAGAGGCTTCTGCCCATGACCCAATCGCGGTCCGTGAGCCACCACTGCAACTGCTGTGCAGTGCCCTCCGAGATCAAGACATGGTCGGACAGGTTGCCGTGATGCTGGGCCCACTGAAACTTCAGGTCCCACTGCGGAGCCCGCATGCGCCGCATGACGTGATGCACTAGTAGGATGCAGGAGGCCATCAGCCCCAGAAGCCGCAACACTAGCCTGACCGAAACCCAGGATAGAGGCCGAAAGATGGGAATCAGGGCCTGTATATCCCGGACCCGCTGTTCCGGTGGATAGACCCGGAACTGCGCCGAATCGAGAACCGCTCCGTTGAAGAGGAGCTTCTGAGAGGGACTCAAGTGTGACTTCGGCACGTTGATGGAAAACCCCAGCAAATGCAGGAGATCCGCCGTAGTCTGGAGGTGGGAGACGACTGCCTGGGGCGAGCCCGCCTTCAACAACCAGTCGTCGAGATAGGGAAAGACTGGAACCCCTGATCTGCGCAGATGAGCTGCGACCACCGCCATCACTTTCGTGAACACCCGAGGGGCACTGGTGAGGCCGAAGGGGAGCACGGTAAACTGAAAGTGCTCTTGGCGCACCGTGAACCGCAGGTAACGCCGGTGGGCCGGCAGGACGGGGATAAGGAAATATGCGTCCTGCAAGTCCAACGCTACCATCCAGTCTCCGGGGTCTAGGGCAGCTAGAACCTGAGCCAAAGTCAACATCTTGAACCTTTCCTTCCGGAGGAAGGCATTGACGTTCCGGAGGTCCAAGATAGGGCGTAGGCCCCCTTTGCCCTTCTTGGGAACCAGAAAGTAGTGGGAATAACAACCACGACCTACTTCTGGACTCGGAACGCGCTCGACGGCCCCCTTGGCCAAGAGGGCCGAAACTTCCTCGTGGAGAAGATTCAAATGATCCCCCGAGATACGGTGGTGCTGCGGTGGCATGGCTGGAGGGGTCGTCTCGAAGGGGAGGGAGTAGCCCCTTCGGACGATTTGCAGCACCCACCTGTCCGATGTGATGGACCGCCAGTGGAGCAGGTGATGGCGAACTCTGCCGCCCACTGGCGTGGAATGGGCCTGAAAGCTCGGACTAGGAAGGCTTTGAGGCGGATGCTGCCGGGGTGGATGTGGGCTGACCTCGTCGTCCTCCAGAACCGCCTCGGCGGAAACCACGTCCGCGACCGCGCGCAGGTTGGTTCTGCGGCTGGTGGCTAGGCGCACGTGAGGAGGCACCCCTTCCTTGGCCACGAAAGGGGCGAAAGGCGGAAGATTGCGACCGCGGGGCCGAGAGGCCCAAGGACTTGGCCGTAGCCCGGGAGTCCTTAAAGCGGTTCAGCGCACTGTCCGCTTTCTCGCCAAACAGGCGAGTGCCATCAAACGGCATGTCCATGAGAGTGCTCTGGACATCGCCCGATAATGACGTGGACCGCAGCCAGGCGTGACGTCTAAGCGCCACTGTGGTAGAAATGGCCCTACCCAGCGAGTCCGTGGTGTCAAGCCCACAACGTATAGCATGTCGCGCGGCATCCCTCCCATCGGCCAGAGCCTGGGTAAGTCGTGTCCGGACCTCCTCCGGACACAGGGGCAGCGCGTCCTCCACCGCATCCCACAGAGAGTGGGAATAACGGTCCAAGAGACAAGCGGTGTTCAAAGACCGCAGGCCCAAACTAAGGGAAGAGAACAGCTTCTTGCCAAACTGTTCTAGTCTCTTGGAATCCCGGTCCGGCGGGGCGGTCGGGAAAGAGGATTGGGAGGTGGAGGCCTGGATAACCAGGCTCTCAGGGGTAGGGTGTTGGGACAGAAAACTGGGGTCGCCCGGAGCAGGGCGGTGGCGCCTGGCGACGTTCCTGTCCACAGGAGGAACTGTGGAGGGCTTGGACCAGGTGCCCTGCAGAACGTCAATGAGGGCCTCATTGAATTGCAGCAGAGGCTCAGTGGAGCTTGCTGCAGACTGAAGCACCTCAGTAAGGACGTTAGTCCTCACAGCCACGGCAGGCAGCTCGAGCCCAAGGGCTGCGGCCGCCTTGCGCAGCACCACAGAGAAAGCAGCGCCCTCCTCCGAAGCCACAGTCGGAGGAGAGACAAATCCAGTGTCTGGAGAGGTATCCAGGCCACTGGCCTCCCGCAGTTCATCTGCCCAGTCCTGTGACATTTGAGCCTGAAGGGCCATAGGATCCCTCCCAGTTGTCCCCATCATCCGACTCCTGGTATAGAGGAGAAAGTAACGGAGCCGGGCGGTAGACATAATGTGCCTCTAGCGGCGCCGATCTCGGCGTCCATCGACGCCGGGCCCGGAGTGGGACTGAACTGGGGCACGACGTCGAGCGGAGTCTACGTCGGCGTCGGGGGTGGTACCGGTGTCGACGCCGGCGGAGGAGGCGTGACGAGGTCGACCGGCGTCGACGGGGACTCGAGAACGGGTCCCTCGGGCGCTTGCAGCGTCGAGGCCGGAGCCGTCAACGGCGCCGGGGCCGGAGCCACCGGCAGGCAAGGCAGCCCAGTCGGGTCCGCGGGGCCCGAAGGCGCACCAGCGGGCGCCGACGGCGGAGCCAGGTTCCTCATGGCCGAGAGGAAGGCACTGACTTCCGCTGGCGTCGCGTTAGTCCCAGGGACCGGAGGGTATGGGGACGTGCGCGGCGCCTGCGGCGCCGCGGGGGTGGAGCCACCCTGACCCTCGGCCGAGTCGCGCGACCGGCGAGGGGAGTCCGAAGAGCGGTGTCGCCTCTTGGACTTCTTGGAATGCTTCGACTTACCCGAAGACTTGGATCCCGACGACCGATGGTGACGTCGGCTGCGGCTCCGCGACCGATCCTTGGACCTCCTCCTGGACCGGGATCGAGAGGTGCGCGGAGCCGAGTGGCGAATCTCGAGAAGCTTACGGGACCGCTCCCGTCTAGCCTTCGAGGTCAGGGCCTTGCAGTCCGAACACGACTCCGCGTCGTGATCGAGGCCCAAGCAGTAAAGGCACCGGCGGTGATGGTCCGTAACCGACATCAATCGGTTACAGTCCGTACAGGCTTTAAACCCAGGCATCCTACCGGCACCGGTGTCGAGACACGATCAAAAAGGATCAAAAAAAGTTAGTCAAAAATTGACTAAAGGGGTAGCTCTCCCGGATCTGCGCTTACTGGCGGGGAAAAAAGAAGAACTGACGTCAGCGCGCGAGGGCGGAGTCTAAGTACTCCGACGACGTCATTCCGGCGCACGACACCGACGACAGACGCGGAGCCGCAGACGACGCCTAGCGACGCGCAAGGGGTATTGCTGATGAAAAATCTTCCGGATCCAGTCTGACGCCTGGGGATATTCTAAGGTGAGGAATCTAACTAACGTGTTTCTTTCAGATACACCTTCCTAAGGTATTCAACCCCTGTGATGCTTTATTGACTACCTGAGAAGCCACACAGACCGCTCGTCCTTCGGGTCCGGCGGCTTAGCTATTCCTGCACATTTGTACTTACGCAAATGCGAGAATTACCTTGTGGTGCTTTGCTTGATTTTAGGCAATTCTACTACGTCACGTTTACTAAGTTTTACCACTAGACCGGCTCTTGAATTTATCTGAGCGGTCTAGTGTATTTTTTCGTTATGCGCACCATGTGATCAGCGCTTTGACGCAACGTCCCTCCCCCTCCTTAGCGGAGTACTTCCTATTTTATCCTCGCGCCCGAGGAACATGGCAACATACGAGTCCTTAGGGGGGAACAAGGAGGTATCCCGCGGGTGGAAGACTTTGGCGTAGTAAGTAGCGAGTAATACCCAGCCCTACTGTTTAGTCATATCTCTTCTTAGACTCATACTAAATTTTGTCACTTCTTTTTTCTACCTAGAGTGTGACAATAAGTCTCGCCCCCCCCACCAGGACTCATGTTGTGATGCATAATGCAATGCCACGTAAGCGCCAACCTTTAAACCACTGTCCTTTCATCGTTATTATCGGATACAGTATAATAAGTCTGACCTTTCTCCGATCCGTATCTTAGTCTGCTAGTTCGCCTCCTTCAGTCAGCATAATTTTGGTGCTGATTACAGTTTGATGGCCACTTTTCTGTTAAGAGCACACGCCATAGGTAATAGACACCTATTTCGTAATCACCTCCAATTAGGGTGCCGCTCGGAGTATACGAGTGTTCACTTCCGATTTTTTCAGTGATATTGCCACAACTGCGCTATCACTAACTGATCATACCTGCATGGACTGAAAAGAACCTTTTTCCTATACATCCAGGTGCTATGACAACTTTCTATTTAAGTATGTGGAAAGCATTTACAGATTGGTTTACTTTCTCCACGTATTGTTTCTTGTTGATATGTATGTTGTGAATCACTGTTTGTTTTGTCTCTTTATTCTTTTGTTTCAACAGAGCTTACAAAAAGCTTTCAGAAATCCTGAAGGCCATATTTAAACCGTAAGTGTCAGCGGTTCTAGACACCACTGGTCAGGGTGCGCCTTAGCGAGCGTACACTGCCGTGGTAGTCCATAACAAGGTCCTAACGAATGCTTCACGTATTATCACTAGAAGCAGAAACATGTTGACCACCTTTCACTTTGATCAGGACCTAGCTGGTCCAATAGTCACCAGAGCCTACACGTCCACCTCACCCCTTTTAACCGTGTCCAGTTTGCCACTATTAAAGATTTTTTTTGGTTAAAATTGCGACACCTTTTTAAACCGGCACTTTCACAACTTGCACTGTCTCCACAAAAATCCAGCTCCGCTGTAAATCAGGCATCGCAGCACACCGGAGAGGCATTAGGTTTCCCCGGTGGGAACCTAATGATGAAGCATGTTACCAACTAGGTTGGTGAGTGAGGGTTCTTTTAAAACAGTGATTCACTTTTTCAACACCCCTGTTGTTTTCTCAGTCTTGATGGATACACTCTTCTCTTGTTTAATTATACTAGCCCCGGGGGATTAAGAGTGGCTCCAAAAATGTCCCTCTCTCTCTTGTTGAGTTATATTTTACACTCAACATGTGGCACAACACAAAGGTCAGCTACCACCATTTTGCTGCTAAGGTCTTGAACAATACGGCCGGTACATTTTGAATAAATGTCTCCAGGAACCAACTTCCCAGTGACCATCATTTCACTTGCAATATTTGGAAATTCAGTGTTCACTAAAGCATCAGCAATGTTTTGGAGAGTTAACATCTCCAAGTTCATCTTGTTCGATGCGGATGACCAGAATCTATCAAGTTGCACAGGTGTGTGTGTGTCAAATTTTTGATTCAGGTAAGTTCAATTGTTCAACTTGTAGACATTCCTTTGATTCTCCCACATTCCTTACAGACAGTTCAAGATAGCTGTTTTAAGACAATGTGCAGTTCTTGCAAGGTGCACACAAACTTTGATATCTGTAGAAGTCTTAATGACCTCTCCAAAGTTTTGAAAGGATGAAATCTTCACCATTCACAATTGTGACATAGTCCACAACAGCAGTTTTATATGAAGACACCTTTACAAATTGAAATTCTTCAGGTGAAAGTTTTTTTTCCAAGCGTTTGTACGAGTTTGTGCTTCACTGGTTTGGTTGCAGCATCTTTATCAAATAATGTGTTTGTTGGAAGAAGATCATGCAACAGAATATCCTTGATAAATTCACCCCTTTCTTTTGCTACATCCATCTATGTGCTTGAAAAAGTTGTTTTTTTGTAACCTGTTTTGTAATGGCTGGTTGGACGAAACTATTTAGCTTTAGTGATTATGACAAACAGCTTTTTCTCTTTCAATACAAATCACTCCTGCTTCAATTCTGCGTATAGTTTTGATCCATGTTCCAGTACATCTAGAAGATGTCTCTTTATATCGTTATCCACATATTGTTAGGTCACAAAATCATGTAGTCGCACAGGCTCAGTCATTTCAAATGGGGTTTTCTTGCTGCTGCATGAAATGAAGGCTGTCAACATGTTTATTAAAACATTACCCTATCTTTCCCACAAGTTCATGGTGAGAAACACTTTCATGATGGTCCCCGAATGTTGAATTTGTCATCTCTCTGAAAACATTACAAATAGAAAGGACTTCATGGTAAACCAGATGCCACTGAGCAACATATTTGTTTTTACGTGTTTGACCAACAATTCCCTTGGAGTTTTTTTATGATCTCTGGATCGTCAGTTTCATATCTGGAGCTGCAGCGTTGAACCGTACTTCTCGGTCTTTAACCACAAAATGACCTAGACAGTGTCAAGACACCATCGGGCATACGTGCGATTTAAAAAATGCTTAATATTACATAACTCTGGATGAATTTTCTGTAGTGGGATGGTTTTTCCACCACCAGATACTTTACTCTTTCCAAATACTAGGACCCATCTCTCAGGTACTTTATGCAATCGAATTAGCGAAACACAGTAATCAGTGACTTCACAGTATTCACCTGCAGCTCCAATGAATGAATGAATTAAATTTATAAAAGCGCAAACTTAGCCCAAGGGCGTCAAGGCACTAGATGCAAACCATCAGAGGACGGGCGAAAGGGAACATGCTCATACTGAAGGACTACAAAAGAGCCAGGTCTTTAAAGCCATACAGAATAAAGGTCGCAAGGCCTCACTAGAGATGTTCGAAGGCAGGGATTTCCACAATTTGGGCGCCATGGAGGAAAAGGCTCTGCCGCCCCATTTATCCTTCTTAAACATAGGCACAACAAGAAGGTTTTTTCCATGGACTGAAAAGACCTAGAGGGGGCATTATTACAGACGATCGAATTAATACCCTCGGGACCAGAATCACAAAAGGCTTCACCTTCCGGATCAGCATGTACCAAGTTTTTCACTAGAGCTATCATGTGTAAAACATTTTCCCAGTACTTGCAAAGTTTTGATTTTTTTTCACATTCTTTGACAAACTAGAACTTAGATTTCAGTTTTTTATGATTTTGAAGTGAGTGTACTGAACATTGCTTGACTTTGCATTATGTCTTTTGAATGAAGTGTACCCTGTGCCTAGTTCACTTCTGAGATACGATATGTAAGCATTCCTATGCAATGTTTTTATAGCATCAGATATGATGAGGATAGCTTGTAACTAACAAACAATGAGTTCCGCTCAATACGGACAGGACAGTTTTGCTTCCAAAGATTTCTGCATAGTCTATGCCATACCTAAAGAGAACTTCCTGCACACCGCAACACAACTTTTGTCATGTGGAAAACGCCCATCATTGGATAAAGATGATCAAATTGTATCAGATTACTCATAAAAACGTTAGCTACGATACGGAAAACACCATCACAGAAAATAGGCAGGATAGGCTGGTCTTCAAGCTGAGTACGCAAATTACGGATTTTCTTTTAGAGCTGCGTACACTGTTGTGTAGTTAACTGGAGATGGTATTACTTGTAAAAATTCAACCTTCTTCGGTTTGACGGAATTCTCGTAGTTCAGACCCTGAAGTCAAGCCCACGGATGAACTGTGGCACCTCGCTGTTTAAATCAGCTACTCAGCAGAAAACTATCTTGGAAGAAAGTAGCTGAAGATAAAAACAGGTTTGCCTTTTGAGACTTACATACTCTGTACTTTCTTTCGTCAATCCCATTAGCCCTTATTCTGGATAAACCACATATTATGCACAGAAGATCCTCTGCTTTCTGATCAGTTGTTGGAGGTGGACACGGGGTAGCCATCGATCTAAGTGGATGGGCACTGGGTTTCGTTGTCGTCATTTCCTCAGAAGACTAAGATTCTTGTTCTGATTCACTGGTTTCTGCTATTTCTGGACAATTTTTCCATTGTACACAACTTTTAGCACTTGTTATAATGATAAAATATTCATACCTCCTCACTCGTCAGTATAAATCTTTTGTAAACGTTGTCTTGCCATATTTCTGCAGCATCTCAAACTCTTTTCTGTCCAGCCATAGTTGATGTTGGCTTTTCTTTCGGATTAGTTTGGCAAACGACAATTTTCTTGTCTCCGATTTTGTAGTTAGAAACACTATCAGCAGGTAAAGATGGATAAGTTACTTACCTGTAATCCTAGTTCTCTTCCAGGGGGAATCCTCATCAAAGTCATAAGCACATGAATATTCCCGCCCATGCGCGGGGACCCTGGAAACATAAAACATATATGTGGAAACCATTTATGTAACTATCTATATATATATATATTCACTGAAAAAACCATAGGTTTCACACACGTTATAGTTAGGAATTAGCATTTAAAAAACCTTGCAAATTCACTTAAAAAACCATAGGTTTCACACATGTTATAGTTAGCTGGGCATTTCCCTCGTAAAAAACCAATGAAATTCCCCCGTTATAGTTAGTGCAGGCAACTATAACTCACGCGACCGCAATCCGCTGCTGATGACGTCAGATATTACATCACTGTATTTAGACACTTATTTACCCATGTCTTCTTCCATTCATCTTT